>NC_082398.1:2045074-2345074 GCF_031168955.1 Gadus macrocephalus
ATGGTGAGCCAGAGAGAGCAAGGGTTGATGAGATGTTGACACACTAAATGGATTGAGAGAGAGAGAGAGCGAGCTACGTTGAGGGCATCGTGGGGCGTGGATGTGTGTTTTGTGGTGCGTGCTGAAGCGAGGCAATGTGAACTCGGGAGCACCATCACTAGCTCTTAAGTTGAGACGAGAAGCAGAGATGGAATTTGAGCAGCAGAACTGGTCTTGTTTGTGTTTTGCTCCCCTTGTCTTGATTCTGAGTGTTTGTTTTTGTCCTGCGGTCACTTCCAATCATCTGGGTTACATCAAGTTTCCAGTCCCTCAAAGCGCACCCCTTTCTGTGTGTGTGTGTGTGTGTGTGTGTGTGTGTGTGTGTGTGTGTGTGTGTGTGTGTGTGTGTGTGTGGTGTGTGTGTGTGTGTGTGTGTGTGTGTGTGTGTTTGTGACTGTGTGTGTTTGTGACTGTGTGTGTTCGAAATGTGTATGTGTGTGTGTCTGTTCGATATGTGTGTGTGTGAATGTTCGATATGTGTGTGTGTGTGTTCGATATGTGTGTATTTGCTCGATATGTCTGTGTGTGTGTTTAGTGTGTGTGTTCGATATGTGTGTGTTTGTTCTATATCTCGGTGTTTGTGTGTATGTGTGAGAGAAGGGTAAATTGACCACATCTGTCCCCCGCAGCTCAGTGAGGGGGGCAGATACACACCACTACACAATACTACACACTACCACACACTTCTACACACGACCACAGACTGCTACACACACTCCCATTAGCTAAAGCAGCAAAGTAAGCAGTTCGGCTCCAAACGCCGTCTGCTCCGACACACAGATGATGTTGGCTAAACGCGCTTCGTCACCTAATTGAGCCGTACACACGCCGTCCCTAAACGCCTTGATAGTCCTCCTCCAGAAGAGGCGGGGAGGGGGTGTGAAGTGATGTATTACCGTGTGAGTAGAAGCGGTTGAAATGGAAACGCTGACCTGACCCAAAAGGAGAATTATTTAGACGGCGCCGGCGGGGGGTTGTGAACGTCTCTGGCTCTGGATCACACTGTTTCTGCTTCTTTAATATCCGCTCCGAAATGAGCCACACACACATGGAGTACAAGCACACGCACGCACGCACACACACACACACACTATTTCTGTTTTTTCACCAGGTGCCTGCCTGTGCACTCCACACACACGCACGCACGCACACACACAACACACACACACACACAACACACATGAAAGAAGTAAACACACGCACACACACGAAGTAAACACACACACCCACACCTACACACACACACACACACATGAAGTAAACACACACACATACACACACAAACACACACAAATGAAGCACACACACACACACACACACGAAGCACACACACACGAAACACACACACACACACACACACACACACACACACATGAAGTAAACACACGCACACACACGAAGTAAACACACACACCCACACCCTACACACACACACACACACATGAAGTAAACACACACACATACACACACAAATGAAGCACACACACACACACACACACACACACACACACACACACACACACGAAGCACACACACACAAACACACACCACACACACACACACACACACACACTCACACTCACACTCCGCTCCGCTGAACCTGACTTGAGAACGCCAGCTGCTGTCATTATATTGATCGTTGCCACGGCACCACGACTGGGACATCAAGGCGGCCGGGGACGGAGTCAAGCGTTCCCGTCGCCGTGGGTTACGCACGCTGTGCGCCGTGGTTGCGCGCGTCTATGGCTGACGAGTGTCGTTGGGAGAGGGGCGGCCTTTGTCTTTGACAGAAAGCAGTCTTTGTACTGAAGCAGTAAGCAGCAAATGGTTTGGATCATAATGTGATAGATGACTGATATAATGAGTTTGTGAAGCGATTAAAACCGCGATGAAGCCGTTATCAAAAGGCGGATTCATTTTGCGATACATTTTGTTATGATCAATTGTTAAACTAATTCATGATTTGACAGTAATTGACTATTGATCATCACTACAGCGTCATGAACTCAGCATCAAGTTTGTTAATGTGTTAAACTCTAGTGCTAGCCAAAGTGCCAGTCAGGGAATACAGATGAAGACTTCTTTCCAACGCAACGAATGTTTGGGCCACCTTTATTAAGTTCATAACGTTAAATGTACACCAGACTAACTATGACCCAACAATTTGCCCCTCTTTTTCGAATTAGACTTGGAATTGCACCTTTACAGTGTGCATGTGGTCCGTCTTTCCCAGTGGAAGCAGTAACCCAGCTTGCCATTCACGTGTGGAGCTTTGCCTGTTGAACCCTATAGAGACTTTATCAGTAGCCACAGGGTTTCGCTGAGTGAAACAGTGGCATTCAAGTGCGTTGCTAAAACACACACACACACACACACACACACACACACACACACACACACACACACACACACACACACACACACACACACTTCCTCTGGGACTGTGCAAGGCAGGCCCGAGTGGGGACTGTGGTTCACTCACTTCACCCACTTTTGCTGTGCTAAACTAAAGTACATACTTTGTTCAATATAATTACGTCTATATCAGGCACCACAATCATATGGAGAGCTGTGTGACAAAATGATAGTTTGACATCCTAATCCTCTTTCAAATGAGTTGACATGTGTCAGACGGCAGAACACATGATTTCATAGATCAAAACGTTTCACTAAAACGTCAAACTATTGTAACACTTTTCCCAGGAGAACTATTCCGAATTTTCAGAAGCTACACCGGACCATCGGGTTCTCTCCGTTGCGTTGGTTGGCCGTTCCTCTGGTTGCCGTCACCACGCACGGTGCTCCATTGCTCACGCCTGTGTTCAGCGCCACCCCTGTGAGTCATTAACGCCCTCCTTCTGCCTCAGCACAGCCTCAAAGGGTGCAGACCCACCCGAGTGTCACAGAATGATAAATATTTCTCCTTTTTCACCAGGTGCCTGCCGTGCACTCCACACACACACACACACACCACACACACTCTCTCAATAGCGCACACAAAACTGACACACACGCATGCAACCCACTCACACGCACACACACACACTCATGCACACACAAACACACACACACACACAACAACACTCTCATACACACACACAAACTCGCTCTCTCACACACAAAGAGACACAAACACACATTCACTCTCTCATCCACACACATACCCACTCACTCATCCACACACACACACACACAAACACGCACATAGGGTATCATGCACTCACGGACAGAGGTAATTACACCGACGGTAATGGAAAAGGTGTATCCATTATAAATCACTATTGGCGGACGCGGGGCCACGCATTAACCTAGCATGGGTAACACTGCTCCAGTCTTTGTCTCCGCTGTGATCTCTGGCCCGGCGACAGAGACGTGACTGGTTGAGAGGCAGCCAGTGTCTCCTCTGTACTGGGATCGTACTGGAGCGTTGACTCCTGGGTAATTACTTGTGCTCCAAGTCGGGATGCTAGTGGAGTTGGCAAAGCGTGCTCTCTGAGAGGCAGCATTTTTATGATGTGCTGTTTGGAGAGATGTGTGGAACATGGTGTGCTGTTACCTTGAAAATCCTTGCTTTGTGTCACTGCATTGCCCCCGTTTTGTTTCTGAAATTCACAATTTCTACATCCTTTTAGCATCTATTTGTTTTCCCCTATTTGTTACGTGGCTTTTGACCATGCCTGTTCCCTTGTGGCACTTAGTATAGGACTGTGCTTAAGTTGGTTTTAAAGATGAGATGTTGGACTATTGAGGCCTGCTTGGGGTACCTTATCACTAAGAATCAATGCCTTGTGGTTCCACGGACCCACATGAAGATCCAGAGCTGTCCATGGTCCTTCTGGCTTAATAAATAAGCCATGGTTTATTCAAATGACCTTTTTCACTTTAATTCGGTCTGCATTTAGTTGATATCAAGCAGTTTTGATGTGCCTGTCATCAGACGTTTCCTCACAAAGATGAGACTCAACAATCAGAATACCAATGTAATCAGAATACCACAGACGCAATTTCATTAAACTGCAATCAGGACGCCACTCAATGTTCACAGAACTCCGGCACGTTTCCTTGTGAATGACCAGATTGTAAAAACTAAACTGAGCCTTTTCTGTATCGGTTAAATGTGACACGATGTTCCCAGTGTGTTCCCGAGTAGTGTGACACATGCGGCAAGTTTCACGCTAGTTTAATCAGCAAGCTGTTATGAGGCTCTTAATTATCTTTTAAGATGATTGAAATTAGGACGCGGGCCACTTAAGCTCTATCCGACAAATATCAAGTGAAGATTGCCTCCTCTTGCACGGTTCACTGTCAACACTGCAGTGTTTTTTTGCCCCGAGGTCTTAGAAAGTAAACAAGTGATGGAAGTACGGAACATTGGTTTGCATTATCAAACTGTTTTTTTCTTATTTGCTTGAGAAGGATACTCACGTAGTTCCTACCATCCCCAGTGTCAACAGCCTAGCTAGTGGACGTCCATCAGCAAGATGCTGCAACCCCAACTTCATCCTTGAAAACATTGATCTGAATCCCTGAAAGTACCTTTTGAAGAAACGCTGATAACTTCATAGTTTTACTAGCGGATAGAGGCCAATAAGTCTGCCTCTGTTGACCTTTGCGGATTCAGAATTGGAGATGTGTGATGGACACGACCTTTCAAGTGACGGCATTAAAGAACCTAGTTCATGTTGCTGTGGAGGTCTGTGGAAGGCTTCGCCTCGTGAGAGAGATCAGCGCAGGCAGAGAGGACGGACACATGGTTCTCTCCGTCAGTGAGGATCAGAGAACCAGAAAACTGGATTCTAAGATTGAAATGCGTTGTGTTTTGCATGCGCATGCTGTGCAGCGAACCGTGTCACACGACGAGTGATCCATATTGATGAGAATAGCACAGCTAATCAACTCTGATGGGGGCGCGGGGTTAATCCCTTATTTATGGATCAGGAGGTAAACCGTGGGTGGGGGGGGGGGGGGGGGGGGGGTTGGGGGGCGTGTAGTGCACCTTTGCAACGCATCCAAAATGTGTGACTCAGTCCAGGCCAAGGGGAGCCGAACACCTCGTCTTGACGATTCAAATTAAAGCTTTAATCATCGTAAGTCGGAAATGTCCCATCGTGATTAAAGTTCTGCTTAGCGTGGATCTTGTTCGTATTTATAAGTCTCACTTCAATACTAAATACAACGTTGTGTCCACCAGTTGTCCGTTGACATCCCATAATAGCAAACGAGGAGTTGAATATGCGCATAACAATTTGCATTATGGGATATTTCGCTGTACTTTACCATGCATATAATAACGGCGGTTGTGTCTCTTTAAAGCTGAACACAGCATGGGCAGATTCAACCCATAGTCTAATCGGCCAACCTTATGTATCCAAATAGAACAACACCAACAGTGCAGATTCGGCGGGTTTGTGACTTTAATTAGCAAGCTCAATGAATAAGCATACGGCTGCATAAATTGCGCACAATACTTTTCATAATTATGCCAGGCTTACAAGGTCGTAATACATAATGCAGTGATGTTTACACGAAATATTGCAGATAATTGAGAGGTTTAAGCTGTTTCACATGCACTTGCTCAAAAAGTCACTGAGTAGTCAAAATTATAGTGTAAAAATAACTTCCTCTGGCTGTGTTTGTGTTTTTTGGAGTTATAACTCAAGGGTCAGAGTCGCTCAGGAGACGTCTTGTGTTTGACAAGCTTTGAGTGTCAACACAAAAAGATTGGACTTGCTTTATTTGATTTATTTGGTTGAAAAAATTCAATCATAGACACATTTCAATAAAAGATCTGTGTATAAATGTCGCAATTGAGTGATACTGTGTTTAAACAGGGAAGAAGGTGACCATTAGCTGTTGTCTATTCCAGGTATTTAGTAAAATCAATTGATTCATAGTATGACGTCGACCAACCTAAACACAAATGCACACTGTGGTTCTGTTAGCACCTGAGTCACCTGATTCACGTTCAAAGGCAGTTCAACACTGAGAGGTTTGAAGGCTTGATTCAATGAGATATATGACCCCCGTAGCCAAGCGGTTTCCATGACAACAATGCCCGCGGGCGCCATTAAAAGCTTTTCCAGACAGATGAAATGGCAGACGTTTTGGATTCCAAAACCACAAATCACGTTTGCTTTTTCTTAGTGTCGCCTGGCACACTCTTTGACGTTTATAGGACCTAAATAATCACTCAACAGCCGTTGGGCACTGGCAACACAATAGCGCACAATAGCCTTCTTGTCCCGGTTGTCTGAGCACTGGGTCAGTTGTGTGTTTCTTCTACTCTTCTTCGTGGTGACGGAGGAAGACACACTGAACTCGTCCGACTTCCATTATTTTTTTCCTTTGATGTTTGTTGTTTCCCGGATACAGTTTATACTTGCGGTTTTTAAATAGAGCAAGGACATTTTTCGTCCGATGCTTCGATGAACAGCAAACACTAACTCATGTTAGTGTGTTAAGTATGGACTCGCTAAAACTGCGGACCAACTGTCACTTTTCTGCCAGTTTCCCCAAGTAAGGAACAAATTATTGAACACGACTCTTCTACACGGTCCTTGCTTCATAATTTTCTCGTTTCCCATTCTAACCGTCTGACAGTAACCAATTCTAACAGTTATCTAAATCGAGAACCGTCTGAGATTTGAAAGGCAAAACACATTTTTACGATTTCTGAGGCGTTTGTGGTACGGCAGTTATTGTTTCCATGCCCTCCATTTCAACCTCTCTACAGTTTACCCTGCAGTTCATCCCTGTGTTAGGATAATAAAAATGACATTCTGCTTTCCAAGATTCCCATCTTGGGGCCTCTTTCCATCAGATATCTATCCTATACACACAACCCCGGTGAAGAGCCATCGGGTATATCTCCAGATCCACATTTACAACCCGTGAATGTCCTCCCACCGCGTCCACAGACCCCCTCTTCCATGTCGCCCACGTCCTATATCGTTTGTGTTGACCTTTTTGCCGGTACACTTTGCGGCGGGGAGCAGACAACAATAATTCCATTATAGAAAGACACACAAGGGTTCACACAGCCCACGGCAAGAAGACCTTTCTCCCCGTCGCTAGTGACTCCTCTCTCTGCCGGGATATCCATCGACATCCTGGAAACCTCTGAGGGATACCAACGTTACGGTGCCCTTAACGTCGGGCCTTTCGGTTCAAATTGCCATCAGCGCTTTTATTGTGAAGCAATTACTCCTATTTTGTTACAAACCGCTTGTTTTTTCTGTGAAGACGACGGCACGATAGCGGCTTGTCTCCCTGGGGGTGCTACGGGGGACGCTACGTTGACTCCATCACGCCGTGTGTTGGAGGAGGGGGCCGCGAGGCTGACAGACGCTGGCAGATGTGCCGTTGAGTGGGTAATTATGAAGGTGCTAAATCAAAACTCCGACGCGTGAGCCATCCACTCTCCATTTAAACACTCCCCTGGGAGGCAGGTGGGCCGACGACGTGATGGGGCCGTCAGAGAGAGAGAGAGAGAGAGAGAGAGAGAGAGAGAGAGAGAGAGAGAGAGAGAGAGAGAGAGAGAGAGAGAGAGAGAGAGAGAGAGAGAGAGAGAGAGAGAGAGAGAGAGAGAGAGAGAGAGAGAGAGAGAGAGGAACATGCACAGAGAGAGAGAGAAGAGAGAGAGAGAGAGAGAGAGAGAGAGAGAGAGAGAGAGAGAGAGGAGAGAGAGGAGAGAGAGAGAGAGAGGAGACGAGCAGCAGAGAGAGAGAGAGAGAGATGAGAGAGAGAGAGAGAGAGAGAGAGAGAGAGAGACAGCAGCAGAGAGAGGAGAGAGGAACATGCACAGAGAGAGGGAGAAGAGGGGAGGAACATGCACAGAGAGAGGAGAGAGGAACATGCACAGAGAGAGGGAGAGAGGAACATGCACAGAGAGAGGGAGAGAGGAACATGCACAGAGAGAGAGAGAGGAACATGCACAGAGAGAGGGAGAGAGGAACATGCACAGAGAGAGGGAGAGTAGCTGACGTTGATTTGACTCGGGTCAATCTTAAAGGGGAAACATGCCAACATGGATTAAAATCCAGCAGCCTGCCAGACGGTACTGGTCGGCTCATCTGTATTCATTAGCCTTATTTCACTTTATAATTCCTCTGGTTGGTATGACACTGTCAACCGTTCAGTCCAAAACGGCAGGGTTTTCAGTTCCTCTTACTTACCGGCTTAAATCATGCATGAAGCATACTTCTTGTGGCAGAACTTTGAGGGTTTGGAAATCGAATTGAACGTGAGCGTAGTGTACACGGTGCTCTTGGACTCGAGGTAATTGGCTTCAGGTTTTCCTGTGTCGGTTTTTTAGCAGCTCAGCGCGTGCGTCTACGTGTGTTGTGTTGTGTATGCGCGTTACTGTGGACTTCCACTCCCGAGGGCAGATCAAGTCTTCGACTCCCAGTAACGACCTAACCTTTCGCCGGGTCAGGAATGTTTGAAAACTAAATCGTTGGCCACATCGATCAGTCAGAGTCGGGGACATTGCTAAACGTCTTTAGAAAGAAAAACATCATTCTTCTTTGAAAAAGGAGTTTATGTTCAATCTAGTTTTATCATACTTTGTGTTTTTAATTTTTTTGACTTTCATGTCTTGCAGTATTGATTGCGAGTCATAGTCTAGTCAAGTTCAAGCAATGTATCTATTCAGTCTATTTTCTATGCTAGAAAACAGATAGAAGAGAAGCCAAAAACAGTTTATTCACAGACATATGACAAAAATGACAATTGATTTCTAAAATAGTTCCAGTAATGAAATTATTTATCGCCGCCCCCCTCTTGGAGATTTCATTCATCTCTGAAAAGACCCAACAATACAAATAAATTGAAAAACATAATGTTGTTCACTTCCATTGTTGATGCTGTTGTTGTTGTAGGGAATTATAGATTGAATATAACGATCGTACTGATACCTGCTCTTATGAATACAGAACTAGAACTCAAGGACAGCCCAACCATCTTATAGTACGGTCTCTGTGATTATTACTGTTTTCATATTTCAGACATGGTCTGAAAGATTAGCTTCAAATGATAGAAAATACCATTCATTGAATGATACTGATGATATTGATGAACTCCTATCATTTATATTACTCTTTTGCTTTCCCACCTGTGCTTTCCCTGCTGTATAACCTGTGAAAACATGATATGCATCGCCGCAGAACATAAATGAACCCAGTGGAATAGAAGTGTTGTGGTTGAAAGAGTTGAATGTATCTCATATTCATGATAAATACTCCCGGTGGGGATTTCAGTTGTCAAGCATTCAACACTTAATGCAAACCACTCTGACACATACGTACGACCAGCGATGCCACGGTGATATCAGCCTTACATGTCCCGTGACACTGATTCTTTCGTTCGCATACTTTGTCCTCAAATAGACAGCCGAGATCTTGGAAACGACGTAGCCGTGGTGATGGCGACCTTAGATACCGGCCACGGTCGCTAGTCTTTTGAGCAGCCAGCCAACGACCACGTGACATCGGAGTGGGGTTAATACGTCAATACCCGAGTGTGGGCCGCCGTGCACGATGGGAAGTCACACGTTGTCACCGTGGCAGCTTCAGAGAGATGAGATGAGTTGATTAGAAGTCTTCTAGCTGTGGACAGTGGGAGAGGACATGTCAGGGTTCTGGCTGGTGCAAGCACCATGAAGGAGATGGTAAATAATCATTATGTACCTTCGATATGAATGATACGTTAAAGCAGCTCATTATAATAAAGAATTATTCAAATGTTCTCCAGTCATGCTTGTTGCATTTCACGTTTTCGAAAAGATATTTAGAGAAAAACGCAACCACTTATTTGGTCTTTAGAGATTCCAGTTGTTAAAACGATGAGCATCTACTGTTTTACTTAACAGAGTATTCAAACACACCACCAATATCACGAACCCAAAGCTCCCCGTGTTCCTTGAATATTCAACACGACACTTGCCAATCCATTTCCTTTTCCTTCTGAAGGATCGGATTACGTTGTGAGTCGGACATCCGACTCACGGCTGCAATCCCAAATGAGTGATGGAGGACATGCAGCGTTCGTTCTGTCAGGTGGATGACGCACCGAGCGCACGCCGGCCGCTTCATTATTCAGGGGTTTCCTGGTGACCCACAGTTACACGGGTCGTTCTCCCATAACGCCCGCCACACAAGAACCGCAATCGGGTCAAGTCGGCCGATTTCTGGAAAGCCAGAACCACAGAGCTTAGCGGCTGACCTAGATCATAGCTGACCACGGCACACAAGAAAACACATAGGCATAGTGTTGCATCCTGATCACCTGTAGTGGTAATGCTATCACTAGCGAGGGGAGAGCACTGTCTCCTGTTCTGTCTTCCCCAGTGGTGCTGAAGAGGTCAATGAGCTGCAACCGTCTTAGAAAATTTGCTTTTCTAAAACTATTGTCAAACTCATCGTGCCATGGCTCACTATATGGTTCTGCATCAGTTCTGGTGAATAAGTCCAAAGGAGGTGCTCATCTTAGCAGAACCGTTTACGAAGACTTTTAGCAGAAAGTCCAAAGTTTTTCTAATTGTATTATTATGGTTGAGCAGCTTGGTTTGATTCAACATTGCTGTACGAAAGCTGTGTCACTTGTATGCAGATGAACTCTGCTGTGTCCAGTCTCTCCAGCCCCTACAGATGCCTACAGATGATCCCTTTATGATACAGTATGGCTTCATATACCGGGCCCCTATATTCAAGTCCATAGAGCTTATTGATCCATGGATGTTAGGCTTGCAACCTTTCGCTTGGCCTTATCTGTGAGAATATTAAACTGATTGATGAAACGGTGCCTGGGGATTAACCTCACAGGGCGAAGGGTAAACGGGATGCACAATTTTCTCTTTCGATGCGTTGGACTGCGCTCACTCACCGAGATTGTATTCTGTGGTGTTGGCTATTGTTTGCGCCTCTTGGCTTTTTCGGATCGTTTGTCTACGGGTGAAGAAATTGCGAAGTCAGGCCTCTGCATGTATTTTTCATGAATCTAACACTAAACCTGTAAGAGCAGAAGCTACATATTGGATATTAAGGAGCAACAATACAATAAGGGTGGTCTGATTCTTTCAAAGAAGGCGTATTGATTGCATGGGTATGGCTTTGCCTGCTTGTTTGAGTTACCTGAGTAAGCTTACACACCGACTGATTCATCCCCCCACCCCACCCCACCCCTCCCCATTCTCTCTGTGCTTCAACACTTCATTCAGGACAACAAAATAATGAATGTAAAAAGTTTGTGAAATGTTAACTTTTTATCCGCTCCCAAGGCAAAAACAATGTCAATTTGGCGGGTGAGTGTCTGGGTGTGAGCTTGGCCGCTGTGCTTCGTGGCATACTGTTGCCATTTAGTTACTAAAGACACAAAGGTCACACATTAATCCTGACAGGCCCGGCCGTTTGCTCTTTTCCCCCCTGATTAATGGAGGTGTCACTCCCGCCCCTACTTTATTTAGCCCCTCAGAACCCCCCCCCGCGTCGGCCATCTTCTCTCCTGTGTCTCCTCGGCGTCTTGTTTGTTTTTCCTCACCGCTGCCTTTGTGACTTTGAGAGGCAATTAAGAGCCTTAATTATAGGTTATGAATTATGGATTCGCTAGCGGTGCAAGAAAATGGCGTAATTGGTGAGCGGTAATCTACATGGTGAAACCTTGTTATTTTTGTCGTGGTTTCACATTTTCTGCCATTGTTTGTAAGAATTATGCCTACATAAGGTTTGGCCGATAATTTAATGGTTATAGTCATTCATCCTTGAGGATTGCATTAAATAGAGATATTTATTTGAATAGTATAACAAGATAGTTAAAAACATGAGTTTTGAAATGGCATAGAGAAAAGACGTTTTTGTATAATACCACCACTTAAAGTAGAACATTCTTCCAATCTAATGGCCTTCAGGCTGTGTGGTATTTTAAAATCATACGCATATAATCATTGATTTGTTTTGGTAATGATAATTGTGATAATAGATCTCTATCCAAATCTATTCTCACACACAGTCGGTGTACAATTCAGGAACCTAATCAGTTCTCCCTCAAAATAAAGTGCATTACGCCACACACAGAATAGGGGTCTTTAAAGGTCATGACATGAATATGACACCAGAACAGCTTCCCACACATGAAAGCCTTTAAAGTCTGCGATTAAAGTCTGATAGCGCCTAAACCTTTTTTCCAGCCCACGCGCCAAAATCTTCCTCCGCCAGCATGTCTCCTCCATTCCACATAAGGAGCGAAGTGTCTGGTCGGTACGGCTGTAATTGAGGGGACGATCACCCCAAACCCTGCAACGTCCGTCCTGTCCCCTTCTTTTGGTCGATCGCTCGTTTTAGATATCTTACGAATGCTCTCCCTCTCTCCATGTCTTACAATGACGTCTTGTCTGGCCTCAAAAATAGTTATGAGGCCTAGTTCCAAAGTAAATCAGCTGCTGATATTAGTCTTCCTTGTCACTTCGCTATTCGGTTAGTATTCTTTATGCAGTGTTCTTAACCAGACACTTTCTATTCTCAGCATTGGTCGATTCCTAAAGTAATAAAAGGTATTTGAGTAAATGGATCACCTTTAAGGTCTTTCTTTCTTCGCTTGAGGCGCGGGTCGACCTTCACACCAACGTCTCCCTTGACGCCAATTGACTTTTAGGATCTTTACAGGCGTAGGAGGATGTTTGGATTGAGCCCTCCTTCACGCGTTTCACTTCAAACCCAGTTTCAGTTTACTAGCAAAGGCTGAATCCTAAATTGGTCCGTATCACAGATACGACCCCCCGCGCTCTCACGTGGCACGTGTTGTTGTCCTGAACCGGAAAAACGTCCTGCAAACCCGTACAGCGGCACGCGCCAAGCGCTCCGATCCCCTCCTCCCCTACCCCCCTACTCCTCTCCTCCTCATGCTGCGCCCCCCCCCCCCCCCCGTTGACCAGGTTTTTTCCCAGGTAGCGTCTCGTCGCAGGGCGGCCCCAAGCTGGTCGCGAGGGCCCGACTCGCGAGGCTCTTACCCGGCGTCGCTGCCGAAGAGCCGCCCGCCAGTCAGTCTCTCCCTCCCTCCCTGCCTCCCTCCTCTCCCCCTCTCTGACGGTTTTACTGCTGACCACAAATGCGTTGTTCCTTTCTTTGTGTTTACCCCCCCTCCCTCTCTCTCTCTCTCTCTCTCTCTGTGTTTATGCCTCATACGGGGTCGGCAGTAAGTGCTGGCCCTGGCGCCGTCTCAGGGATCTCAGAGAATCTGACGTCTTCAGCATCCGATGGGGACGTGTGCTGGGAACACCAAGGCGTGGGTCTTGAGTTGGGGGGGGGGGGGTGGGGGGGGGGGGAGCGTTGGCTGGTACGGAACTAAGTGAGGTGTCTGAGTGAGCCTCGATTGTGGGATGCGTTGGGTTTGAAGGGTGATTAGAGGATTCGTTGTTCGTATCCCAGAAGCGTTTCCGTTTTGCGTGTCATTTCCGTAGCGTTTGATTGTGTTCGATGCCAACAAGTGAAATGTGCGCACTCTGAGAGCCGACGGAGACACACTGACACATACTCGGAGCCAAACACAATCGCATGGACTCTCACACACAGACACACACACACACACACACACGTAGCAACACACACACACACACTCTCATTTAGAGCTACACATAACACTTCTCAAAGACACCCATACAAACACACACACACACACACACTCAAACCCTCCCATACACAAACTGCTCGGACACACTCACACAGATACTATCTCTCACGCACACACACGCTGACACACACAGACACACACTCTCGCACTCACACGCTGCTCAGACACACACTATCCCACTCACACTCACACACACACACACACACACACACACACACACACACACACACTCACACTCACACTCACACTCACACACACGCGCACAAACTCACGCTGTCCCCCGGCTCTGTCGTTCGGCAGTTAATCTGTAGCCAAAATGGTAGCCACGGTCCGCTGGCATCCAGCCACACAGAGCTAATGAGGCTTTTAGAGACCAATGCTGCACTTCAGGCCGACGAGAGAGAGAGAGAGAGAGAGCAGGAGGGAGCGGGAGCGGCCAGGCGGCGACCAGAGCGAGTCAACGCCGCCGCCAGTGACAGCGTCGAGACAGGGCCTGCCCCCATTACAGGGGCCGCTAAGAGGGTACGTTCGGTCTCGCCGGCCCCTCATCACAAGACGTGGAAGGCAGAGGAGTCTGCTCCCACCCCACAGACCCCTTAATTGCCTCTGCATCATACTGCGAGAGGCCCCCGTGTGTTTAAACGTGGCCGTGTCTTGGGAAGGGGAAACTGGCCGTTTGGATCAGATGTGGTAATGTTTGGGTTGGGCTTTAAAGTGTTTTTAGTTTTTTTTCAAAGAAAGCCATTTTGTTTTGATGAGGCACTTATTTCACCAGAGGCGTAAGACACGAGGGGGAAAGGTGACGCAGGGCTGCATCGATTTTCCATTGAGTTCATTTTTCTTTCTTGCGTTTACATCCATTTGAACATTCGGCCAACAAAGTTTACCACACACTCACAGAGAGACACTTTCCTCACAAAGCGTCAGCCACCCTTAAACCCGAGACGTGACTGCGACCCTGTCCCTCAAGGGCTCCTGATTCCACCCAGTGCTTCAGAAACACACAAGACCGACTCACAGTTGATCACTTGCAGCAAACCCTCCTAAGTGCCCATCACTTCCATCATTACTACACACATACCGACTGACACTCTGGACTAAGTTCTCCGGTACTATCCTTCACACACACACCGACTCTCTCTCTCTCTCTCTCCGCCCTGCAGACAGCGTGGAGGATGAGCTGGAGCAGTCGGCAGTGCGCCACCGGCCTGAAGGCCTGGAGCAGCTGGAGGCTCAGACCCGCTTCTCCCGGAAGGAGCTCCAGATCCTGTACCGCGGCTTCAAGAACGTAAGCCCAGTGTCCTTCGTTCTCCATGGACTTGTTTCTGTTCATAGGTGTCGTCGGTATGGACGTTGGTGTGGTTGACCTGGTGGTTTGGCGCTGGGTGTAGGATAGTGAAGTGGTTTGTAGGGCGTTGGACTCCTGACTGAGTACCACGTTCGATACCCGATGTCCAGATTTAGAGGCGTTCTTGATATGAAGTTTGCCTAACCCCTGCTAGCTGCTTCTGAATGAATGAGGGTCCATATCTGTGTTAATTCAATATTAATAATTAGTAGCTTGGTAAAAAATGATCTCCTGAATAACTAACTGTAACAATATTAAAGAGTAGGCCATATCTCATCAGCTCATAGAAACTGCAGCAGAAATGTCAGAATTATTGGGGAAATTAATATAATATGATCTTAAAAAAACGATATATATACGATTTATATTATTCAGCTTGATAAGCTATTCAGGATTCACACACACTCAGGGATAGATGCTGGGTAGGTGTGTCAGGGATTAATGTTGGGCAGCTGTAGGTCCTAGCCTGTTTGAAACGTTCTAGTTTAAAAGTTCTGGGTTCGATCCTCAACCTGAACGTATCCGTGAGCATCGATCATCTCTACCTGCTTCTTAATTTCTCCTTGCTGTATTCCCTGTAAGGTCCTTTGGTCATCAGGCCCAGAGAGGTAATAATAGTGAAACAGTGGTGTGATACCATGAAACCGTTATGAAAATGGCGTAGATTACTGATGAGCAATCGGGTCACGGAGAGTGTTGTGTGACAACGTGGCCCACATAGGCTCTCCTCCCTGTTCTCCTCGCCTCGGGTGTGTGCGGCCTAATGAGATAACCCAGAATTAACTCTGAGTCCTAATTGTCTGCCGACGCCGAAACGCGGGCGAGAAGCGTGACAGACGGTGGCAGCGCTCGCCCTTTGACCTCCGGTAACCCTCTGGTGGCTGCCGCTTCCTGCTGAGAGGAGCCCAGGTCGCTGGCCGAGATACCCGTCCGTATGTCCGCGTGTCTTTGTGTCCGTGTGTCCTTGTGTGCGGGGACAGAGACCCGGACGGTGGGGGGATCTAATGAGGCGTCTCGTGAAGGTCCCCCCGGTTGGGTCTTCGCCCTCCCTCGTGGGAGATTAGGATCCGCACCTGGGACGCAACGGTTGCGCGAGCCGTTGCTTATTTTAGCCCCAGTGTGCTTCGAGAAACCTGATCTGCTTCTCAGCAGTCCTCTCGGCGCACACTCTACTCACTTTTGAAGTGTGCTTGCCTGCAGGTTGAGTCATCGCCCAGGAAGCGATAACGTTAGAAACTATTGTTCGGTGAACCTCTGTGAGAGTTTTGTTGAAATCATCCGGTACAAGAATAAGCGATTTCACTGGCGTAACAAAAGCACGTTTTTTTCCCCCGCAGCGCACCGATAAATCCGCTGTCGTCTATCGTAAGAAATGCGTCCGCTCGCCCTCTCCGGTTGTCTGAGGTTTCGGAGGAAAGTGAACACCGGAACCGGGAACGCGGTTGCGGTTTGTGAGAACGAGGTCATCGGTGTCCACAGTACACCGTAGACGCTGTCCATGTGGAACACATAGCAGGCAGGGCTTTGGTGGAGATCAGCAGACCTAACACCTGTGACCTTGAGGTCCTGACTCCCTAACCTGCCGTTACGGAGAGTTTACCCACTCCCCCGTGCTCCACCACGATATCTCCATCCAAATCCTCTTCTCAAGACTCGATCGCAAACGCACCCTCCTTTCTGACTCGAGACGGTGTCGGTTATGGCGTTGTCATTATCCAGTCCCACGCACGGCAGAACAGATCAGCCATTTTCTGTTCACGCTCACGGACGACCCTGTCTGATTCCTTTACTTATAGCTATGGCTGATGGGTTTGTTTCACACGCCGGCACTTCAAGGCTGGCTGGCTTTGGTTTTTTTGTATCCCCCGTGATGAACCTGTGATTTATTTTGTGCGGATGAGCTGGCACTTCCCCAGTGTACAGAAGAATGGACACCGGTTCAGGTTGTCACCTCTTGAGACCAGTGTCCTGTGGCCACAAAGACAGCTCTTATGATGAAACACAGGCCTGGATCATTGTTATGTTCCCTGCCAAATTGTCAACCTGAAGTAAACTCTTTCACTAAATCGTTTTACACGTTGTGCTTTGGTTGCAACATTCCCATTAATCTGAATGTTTTTGGGTTTAAAATGTAAAAGATAAAACTGAAGTTACATAAAAAGTGTTTTCTAAGAGGACGAGTGTAATTGTGTGCTTAAAGCCACGGTCAAGTTGTACAATGAAAGTAATTCCGTCTAATTCTGTATTTACAGGGATAGTCTCTCTTATGTTTGGACCTAGGTTACTCGAGGCGTCTCAGGGGTTTTTATCGGCTACAATCCCTCTCCTATAAACACAAAAGTCTGCCCACAGATGTCAGTGTGCCAGTTGTACATGCTGCGCTCACACTCTGTGTCCAGGGGGGGTGGAACCACTAAACCTTTCTCTGAACCCTGCATGTCGCCCGTCTCATTCCAGTGTAAGTGTCATTGCTTGCGCTAAATCATAAAATATGTACTGTTTAATAGAGTCTTTGATGTAAAACTATCAAGCAGTGTACGTCTGAACGGGACGAGAATCATAGTCAACCTCCGATAACGGGGAGCAAGTCAAGGTGGTGGCGAACGACACAGAATAGCTTTCAAACGACACAACGTGATTCTACAGCGTCTAACGTCATTGCCCCAAGCTTTTACTTTTTGTTCAAACTTACTTGGCGTTAAACCCAACCGGGAACCATCAACCCAGGATTCAGTTTTAAATTAATTTAGTCTTTGAGGGAAAGGTGAAATACTGATAGGAGTGAGAGAGAAATCCACATTCTGAGAAGAGATGCAGTGAAAAGCAGCTTTAAGGACACAGACATTGAGAATTTGACAGCATATGGGGGCTTAAAAAAAGATAAGCTCAATTTAGATTGTAATGAAGTGGCAGTAGCAGATATTGTTGGCAGGTATATTTTTATCTTAAAAGTTGCAGTGTGCTCCTTTTCTACCTGCATCAGTTTTACCACATGGTACTACAACTTGGTACAACACATTCAATAAATGAAATATGCTCTACTACAACTAATTTATTAGTTGCTTTTTGCTGATTACAATGCATATTTTTCAGTAATGTCTTCATTTTTGTTCTATTCTTGTCAGCCTTGACCTCATTTGTGGTGATATTAGATGTTGAATACGTATTTTACATACAAGTACATCATTAGCTGACATTACTATTCTCCATTTCCCTGAAGGCTCTGGCAATGTGGATGCAAAGGTCTAACACGCACGCAAACAAAACAAACAAAACATAGAAAAAGACAAAAATATGTTATTGTGTATTTTATTCAAGGTTTCATGCAGGCTTGTAGGAGGAAGTTGACAGCCTTTTTTTAATGTTGGCCTTGTATCTAGCGTCCTTTTATTTAATGATATTACTGGAACATTACTTTGCAATTGAATGGATTTTTATAATGAGACGTGTAAATAATATCAATACAGCATAATACAAAATATAAACGCTTAAAGACAAGTTCCACTGATGTTAGCTAGAATGAAACAATTGGGAAGTTAGTTCAATATCGGTTAGATCATTCACTTATATTTCTAATTAATGAAGGTTGCAAATGTTCGATGTAGAGTCTAAGAGGAGTCATCTTTATGGAAATTATGTGATGGTAGTTTATCTTCTGGACATGTTTTGACAGATAAACAGTATTAGAATCCCTTTCTTGTGACAGCATGGGACTTCTGAGGCAATTGCTCACATTATTTGAAGCAACTGTTCAAAATAATGGATCCTATAATTAACAGAAAAATGTCTTACGATATTTTGTTCAAGAGGTATCTTTTCACAATCGATATGTACTTAGAGTGTATTGTGTCCAAGTCTACCGAACACAAGCAGCAGCAGCAGCAAAAAAAAAACATTTCCACACAAGAAGATGTAATGTTGTTTTGATCATTGTGATACACTGCTCCTGTTCCAGGAATGCCCGAGTGGAGTGGTCAACGAAGACACCTTCAAAGACATCTACTCACAGTTCTTCCCGCAAGGAGGTATGTTGTTGTAGCCAAGAGTCTCCCTCCCTCGTCATTATCCCCTGGTCTCTCTTGTGTGATCTTTCTGTTGGATTATGAGACATTACGGCTAATGCACTTTTGTTTGCTTCCCCCCCCTCCCCGTATTGAAAATGAAAATGGATATTGTTTTTTTTCCTTGGTTTCCTTGATGGCTTTGAGCCAAACAAAGACGGCTTTGCGTTCTCTACTTCCTTGTCATTTTATAAAAATTCCCAAGTGTTCCAATCCATGACATGAAACAGTAAAGGTATTATATGTAGTATCTGTCAGAAAGGGGTCATTCGATCAAAGCAATAACAAAACAACAAAAATATTTTTTTTCTGCCCCAATCCCACCCACTGTCCTTTTTAGCAGTCATCACGGAAAAAAGCATAAGGGGTAACACTGTTGTTTTTTATCGGTCATCATGGAAAAAAACATAAGGGGTAACACTGTTGTTTGTTATTGGTCGTCATGAAATAAAACATAAGATGCAACACTGTCGTTTTTTATTGGTCGTCATGAAAAAATAATAATGGGGTAACACTGTCGTTTTTAATTGGTCGTCATGAAAAAAAAAACAAGAGGTACCGTATTGGATGGATACCACTTATTTCTAGACTGTGTGAATTGTAAAGTCAAGTATAACCTCCAAGCATGCTCTGGTTTGCGTCTTGGTGGTGAACCGGTCAGGGTTAACGCTCTGTAGACTCAGGTTCGAGTCCACGCACGAACGGGTAATAAGCATGATGAGCTTTCAGACACTATGTAGGTTCAGGTGCCCTGCTAAGAACCAGGGTTCAAGAGGTAACGTATTGTATACATCTTATTTCTCTATCATGTGAATGGTAAAGTCATGTATAACCTCCAAGCATGTTCGGTTAACGCTCTGTAGACTCAGGTTCGAGTCCACGCACGCACGGCTAATAAGAATGAAGAGCTTTCAGACACTATGTAGGTTCAAGAGGTACCGTAATGGATACATCTTATTTCTCTATCATGTGAATGGTAAAGTCAAGTATAACCTCCAAGCCCGCTCTGGTAAGCGTCTTGGTGGTGCAGCGGTCAGGGCTGATGGTTAACGGTTAATTAACGCCCTGTAGACTCAGGTTCGAGTCCCCGCTCCCACAGCCACCCGAGGTACCATGATGGATTCATCTTATTTCTCTATCATGTGAATGGCAAAGTCAAGTATATCCTCCAAACACGCTCTAGATAGAGTCTTGGTGGTGCAGCGGTCAGGGCTGATGGTTAACGGTCTGTAGACTCAGGTTTGAGTCCCCGCTCCCACGGTCACCAGAGATACGTTAATGGATACATCTTATTTCTCAATCATGTGAAATGGTAAAGTCAAGTATAACCTCCAAGCATGCTCTGGTTTGCGTCTTGGTGGTGAACCGGTCAGGGTTAAAGCTCTGTAGACTCAGGTTCGAGTCCACGCACAAACGGGTAATAAGCATGATGAGCTTTCAGACACTATGTAGGTTCAGGTGCCCTGCTAAGAACCAGGGTTCAAGAGGTACCGTATTGTATACATCTTATTTCTCTATCATGTGAATGGTAAAGTCATGTATAACCTCCAAGCATGTTCGGTTAACGCTCTGTAGACTCAGGTTCGAGTCCACGCACGCACGGCTAATAAGAATGAAGAGCTTTCAGACACTATGTAGGTTCAAGAGGTACCGTAATGGATACATCTTATTTCTCTATCATGTGAATGGTAAAGTCAAGTATAACCTCCAAGCCCGCTCTGGTAAGCGTCTTGGTGGTGCAGCGGTCAGGGCTGATGGTTAACGGTTAGTTAACGCCCTGTAGACTCAGGTTCGAGTCCCCGCTCCCACAGCCACCCGAGGTACCATGATGGATTCATCTTATTTCTCTATCATGTGAATGGCAAAGTCAAGTATATCCTCCAAACACGCTCTAGATAGAGTCTTGGTGGTGCAGCGGTCAGGGCTGATGGTTAACGGTCTGTAGCCTCAGGTTTGAGTCCACGCTCCCACGGTCACCCGAGATACGTTAATGGATACATCTTATTTCTCAATCATGTGAAATGGTAAAGTCAAGTATAACCTCCAAACATGTACTGGTAAGCGTCTGGGTGGTGCAGCGGTCTGGGCTGTTGGTTAACGCTCTGTAGACTCAGGTTCTAGTCCCAGCTCATACAGCCACCCGAGGTACCTTGATGGATTTATCTTATTTCTCTATCATGTGAATGGTAAAGTCAAGTATATCCTCCAAACATGCTCTGATAAGTGTCTGGGTGGTGCAGTGGTCAGGGCTGATGGTTAACGGTTAGTTAACACCCTATAGACTCAGGTTCGAGTCCCAGCTCACACAGCCACCCGAGCCACCCGAGGTACCTTGATGGATTCATCTTATTTCTCTATCATGTGAATGGCAAAGTCAAGTATATCCTCCAAACACGCACTAGATTGAGTCTTGGTGGTGCAGCGGTCAGGGCTGATGGTTAACGCCCTGTAGGCTAAGGTTCGAGTCACCGCTCACACGGCCACCAAGACGTGAGTACACCAAGGTCGGAACACCACCACGTTGGCGCGTACGGCAGAACCCCACCCCCCCCTCTCCGGGGGGGGTGGGGGGGGGAAAAGAACTAAAGGGGTCTTGCTACTTGCGGTAAGGACTAAAGGGGTCTTGCTACTTGCGGTAAGGACTACTACTATTTTACTTTTAAAAAGTTTCATCAAAAAGGGAAACATTTTAAAAGTTTCTTTTTTTAATCCTTTTTTATCTTTTTTTTTAGTCTTTCTTATTTTTTTATCCTTTTTTTTTAATCTTTCTTATTTTTAATCTTTTTTTTTTTATCTTTCTTCTTTTTTTATCTTTTATCTTATATTTTATATATCTTTTTTTTTTTATCTTTCTTATATTTTTTTATCTTTTTTTTTTATCTTTCTTATATTTTATCTTTTTTTTTATCTTTCTTATATTTTATCTTTTTTTTTATCTTTCTTATATTTTATATATTTTTTTTTATCTTTCTTATTTTTTGTTTTTCTATTTTTTTTATCTTTATTATATTTTATATTGTTTTTTATTTTTTTTTATCTTTCTTATATTCTATCTTTTTTTTTATCTTTCTTATATTTTATATATTTTTTTTTATCTTTCTTATTTTTTATGTTTTTCTATTTTTTTTTATCTTTATTATATTTTTTATTTTTTTTTATCTTTCTTATATTCTATCTTTTTTTTTAACTTTCTTATATTTTATCTTTTTTTTTTTTACTTTCTTATTTTTTATCTTCTTGTTTTATCTCTTATTTTTTATCTATTTTTATCTTTTTTTTTTATCTTTCTTGAAAGATCTATAGATCTTTCTTTTTTTTATCTTATTTTTATCTTCCTTTTGAAAAAAAAAAGATATATAAAATATAAGATAAAAGATAAAAAAAAAGAAAGATAAAAAAAAAAGATTAAAAATAAGAAAGATTAAAAAAAAAGGATAAAAAAATAAGAAAGATTAAAAAAAAAGATAAAAAAGGATTAAAAAAAGAAACTTTTAAAATGTTTCCCTTTTTGATGAAACTTTTTAAAAGTAAAATAGTAGTAGTCCTTAAGTCCTTACCGCAAGTAGCAAGACCCCTTTAGTCCTTACCGCAAGTAGCAAGACCCCTTTAGTTCTTTTCCCCCCCCCACCCCCCCCGGAGAGGGGGGGGTGGGGTTCTGCCGTACGCGCCAACGTGGTGGTGTGCCGACCTTGGTGTACTCACGTCTTGGTGGCCGTGTGAGCGGTGACTCGAACCTTAGCCTACAGGGCGTTAACCATCAGCCCTGACCGCTGCACCACCAAGACGCTTACCAGAGTGTGTTCAAGAGGTACTTGACTTTACCATTCACATGATAGAGAAATAAGATGAATCCATTTAGGTACCTCGGGTGGCTGTGTGAGCGGGGACTCGAACCTGAGTCTACAGAGCGTTAACCAACAGCCCTGACCGCTTCACCACCAAGACACCTTGGTGGTGGTCATAGTTGATTTTACAGCCACCATGGTACCTTGGTGGCATACCTTTTCCAAAGGTCATACTTGACTTTACAGCCACCAAGGTGGCTGTGTGAGCGGGGACTCGAACCTGAGTCTACAGGGCTTTAACTAACCGTTAACCATCAGCCCTGTCCGCTGCACCACCAAGACGCTTACCAGAGCATGTTTGGAGGTTATACTTGACTTTACCATTCACATGATAGAGAAATAAGATAAATCCAGCAATGTACCTCGGGTGGCCGGGTGAGCGGGGACTCGAACCTGAGTCTACAGGGCTTTAACCGACAGCCCTGACCGCTGCACCACCAAGACACTTACCAGATTGTTTTTGGAGGTTATACTTGACTTTACCATTCACATGATAGAGAAATACGCTGCATCCATTAAGGTACCTCTTGAACCCCTGTTCTGAGCAGGGCACCTGAACCTACATAGTGTCTGAAAGCTCATCATGCTTATTAACTGTGCGTGCGTGGACTCGAACCTGAGTCTACAGAGCGTTAACCGACAGCCCTGACCGCTGCACCACCAAGACACTTACCAGAGCATGCTTGGAGGTTATACTTGACTTTACCATTCACATGATTGAGAAATAAGATGTAACCATTAAGGTACCTCTTGAACCCTGGTCCTGAGCGGGGAACCCGAACCTACAAAGTGTCTGCAAGCTCCAAACTCCTCCCCCGTCACACATTATAACTCCTCCCACAAATCAACAGATTATTCCAAATTAACACAGAATTTTTGTGTTCTTGAAGCGTGCTCGATCTCGCCGTTTCACCGAGCATGCATCGGAGGTGGCTCGTGTGCTTGCAATCGCTATAAATCCCAGGATGCATTTCGCACTCGCAGCAGTACGATGGCGGACAATATGGAGAAGACGCACAACTGTAGCTTAAGTTACTCTTAACTTATATTTATATAATATATAATATATACATATATATATATAAAGTCGTGTGTGTATAGCTTATACACATGACAGGACACGCATATCTTTTCAATTTTGATTTATTCAGAATATTTACATACTATTAGAAAATGAAAGAGGCTGGGATTTTGTTTTATATCATTTGTTTATATTGTTCAGTAGTAGTAGATGCCTAAATGAGGCCGTAGCACAGTTAACGGACGAGCAGAGGTGGTGACGTCATCGAGTCCGCTGCTGTTCCAATTGCAGGTACGTACTCGCAAGTCTGTGCTTGAAGTACGGACTTGCCAAGTACGTGCTTGCAAGTCATCGAGTCCGTAGTACGCGTGCTAGGAATTGAGAAACGGCCACAATCTCTCCCTCTATCTCTACCTGTGACGGGGGAGGAGTTATAACCTCTTTGTATTGCTACCTGTGACGATGAAACATGACACTTGTTTTTTATTGGTCATCATGGGAAAAAACATAAGGGGTAACACTGTTGTTTTTATCAAATGAAACGTAAAGGGTAACACTGTCGTTTTTTATCTGTCGTCATGAAAAATCCATAAGGGGTAACACTGTCGAAATGTATCGAATAAAACATAGGGGGTAACACTGTCGTTTTTATCAAATGAAACATGAGGGGTAACACTGTTGTTTTTTATTGGTCGTCATGGAAAAAAACACAAGGGGTAACAACAACATGACTTAATTCACAATAATTAATTTGCACAAACAGTCATTCCGAATGAATGGGTGAGTGGGAATGACCAAGAAGAATAGACATAGACATAAGAACAGGAGGATTTCTGCGACCCGCCGAAAAGTGTGACCCCAGGGGGCGCTGTTGCATATGTTCTGCAATCTGCACGAGTTTGAAGCGTAGACAGGCACGTAAAAAACATAAATAAAACATAAATCTCCCCCCAACCCCTTGCCTTAATAAAGGTGCTTAATAAATACATTTGATTAGCATTTTACAGACCCATACAATGGATAGGGCGTTTCGTACGGTCCATCACCGTTGCTACTTTACCCATAAACAGCTACAGTAAGTGTTAAATTACACTGATTTACCTTTGAGCATTTCCTATTATAGGCTACTTCGTAAAATGCTGTTTAGAATTAATGTTAGCATCAAGAAAAGAAAGACGTCAGTACTGACCCTAACCAGGCACACGCTAACCTATACCGTAAAACCATAGAGGGAACAGCATAATGGTGAAACACCCAACCCATGTATATTTTTTACTTATTTTTCAAATTTTACATACCTATGTATTCCTTTCCAACATTTTTTCTTTAACAATGACGTTTCTCATATACAGTGGAAAGAATACGTTTATGCACCCATGCTAAAGTTTACCAAAAAGGAATACCTTAATTAAACAAATGAGGAAAAATCCCACCTTTAAGGCCACCAATTTTCTTTATGAATGAATAATGTATCGTAAGTGGCCTAAAAGGATGGATTTTTCCTCATTTGTCAATCGATTTCCAAAAGATGATTTTTTTATTCCTATTTTTAGTCAACTTTAGCATGGGTGCATAAACTTATTGTTACCACTGTGTCTCACAAAACATATTTACTCTTGGACTTCAGTACACAATCCAACAGAGCCATCAAGCTCCCATTCTCCTTTCAGGAAAAGACAAACTACAAACTAAAGAACAGTCTAGAAACTAACCCTGGAGTACACACTAAAGCCAAAAACTGGCCCAACAATCTAGTAGGAGCCTAAACTAAACCGAAACTGTCCGGAGAAGTCCCGTTCACAGCTTCACCCCCAGCCCTTCCTGGGTTGCTGTAGAGAGCCTGGCAGCTTTGAGACCTGGGAATGTCCTCTCCCTCTCGATCCATATGCTTGGCTAGGCATCGAGGTCGACATCAAATCATTCACAATCGTGCCGTCAGACTTCTGCACCACAGGGGAAGCCTGTGCCTTATCCACAAACTTGACGTACACCGACATCTTTAACAGTGCCGCCATGGCATATTTACAACTCCTCTTTCTCACATCGTCTTTCTCCATTGCGCCACCGAGCTACACAGTCTGAGATACTGGGAAGTTCTACTTGTAGTTGACGTTAGAATAGACATGACTCATCATTTTATCACGAAAGAGACAGTGCTTGCCTCGTTTAAACAACAGCGACCGGAAGAGGACTCAAACACATTGTCCTTATCGCACGGGACTCACTCACTGGTAACATGGGCCATCTCTGTTGTGCAACAGAGCCGTACACTCTGAGCCTCTCGGAGATTTACTTGTAGTTGACGTTAGAATAGACGCGACTTTACAGTAAAAGGATTGAATCGCAAACGAGACACAGCTAGGCTACTCTCACTCACACAACACCAACCTCAACAGGACTTTCATTGTGGGTTGAAAGTTAATATCAATAAACAAAAATATATATATTCTGAAATATATATTCTAAAAAAAATAAGAATGTGAAAATACTTTTGTTTCGTGCAATTGTGTAACCAGGTTGTGTTCTTGTCCATGCCTCTCTCCCCAGACGCCTCGACATATGCACATTTTCTGTTCAACGCCTTCGACACGGACCACAATGGATCTGTGAGTTTTGAGGTGAGATTTGAGTGGCCGTAATGGAAGAACACGTCCAATCCTTAAAGGATGTACAACCTTTTGTATGGTTTTGGATAATTTACATTTAGGGCATTTAGTACATTTGTCAGAAGATAGGTACAGTAAGCATGTTCATAGAAACAAGTGCCAAGCACTTGTTTCTAGGAACCTGTAATTCCCCGTAAAAGAACAAAGATGGCTAGGTTGAGTTGCTAAAAGATGCCAAGTACTGTTTGTAGTACTATTATAGGATCAGGCTTAAACTGTGTATTTTTTTTAAAACATTCTTACTAGAACATCCAAGTTCTGTTGAAGCCAATCTTTATTCAACTGTGCCTAGTATTTAACATGCATAAATGGGAGTTTCCAATATGATTAAACCATGATGAACAACACATGCACATCAAATGGACGCTTGAAGCAGATTGACGGCCCCTAATGTGTTTGCTTGCTTGGCTGCTCTGAAACAGAAAGCGCTTCATTATTTGTTGGTCTGAGCCTCAGGTTCTGACAGTTGTGAAATGAAATGACCCCAGGCTGCAATGTAACGGATAAAAACTAATCCAAAGAAAAAAGTTTGCTTCGAGGATACCCGCGGATAGTGTTGCAGACCTCCCCAGGGCGTTAGATAAGCCCACAACATGACTCATTTTAATTAAAACCAGCCAGTTTGCGATGGCTATTAGCATGCGATTAATATTCATGAAGGTATAATCTTGCTTATTAGTACAGAGAAGCCTCTCGGTGGTTCCTCGTCTCTCTGATTGATGTGTAGTTCTGATTGTTGTGTAGTGTTGTGCGTCAGTTCGGTCCCATTCTAAGCCACCCCCCCCCCCCCCCCAACCCCTGGGTTTACTGGGATTATATTTATTATTAGTGGCGATTTGATTAAAAACAATCGATATTAACAATATGATATGATTGTTGTTTTTCGGTTGAGCGTGTTTCACTTACATTTTCAGATAGTTTTTTTAATTAATGTCTCGTCACCTTTAAATAATTGTTTGAAATTAATCCTACCCTTTAGAATTCTAGTGATAATATTTCTAGCATATAAAATCCTTTGAAATTCTTTCTTTTCCAGTTTTACAAAAAATGTGCTTAAAAAAAATACATATTTTCGAAAGCATTTTGAAACCGTTACCCAAATTGTGAATCTTGTTTCAAACGTCAGGATTTCGTCATGGGCCTCTCGATCCTCCTGAGGGGAACCATCACGGAGAAGCTCAACTGGGCCTTCAACCTGTACGACATCAACAAGGACGGCTACATCACCAAAGAGGTACACACACACAAACACACACACACTTAAGTTTTTGTAGTGCTGCGGTTGTGGCTTTTATAAATATATAAGCCATCTAAAATGTGTTCCAGGAAATGCTGGACATCATGAAGGCGATCTACGACATGATGGGGAAGTGCACGTATCCGGTGCTCAAAGAGGAGACACCGCATCAACACGTGGAGATATTCTTCCAGGCAAGGACCCTGGAGCCTCTCTATCTTAGTACACCCACACACACGGAGGGATACTCAACACTCTGTAGTACTATACTCACTAAGTTGTTCTCCCCACAGAAAATGGATAAGAACAAAGACGGCGTGGTCACCATCGATGAGTTCATCGACTGTTGCCAAAATGTAAGAGATGTCTTCTCAGAGCGTCTGTTTCTGCGAGGCTTGAGTGTAATGTTGTGAAGGGTGAATTCTGTTCTGCTGTTGATACCAATCAAAATAATTGGGGGCGGCTTGTTGTTTTGGCTACCTAGTTTAAATAAGGTCGCTCTTTCGTTACTTTGATGGTGAAATCAAGCTCTGTGGTGAGGATATGTGATTTAAAACAAGCACGAAAAGCTAAGTCGTTTTAGTAGATGCCTTGTTTGAAAGTGAGCAACAGCGAACAGTGTGGCACATGTGTTTCATTTATATATATTTTTAATTTGACAACTTGGGACTTCTCTACCTGTTATTTCATCCCGCAGGACGATAACATCATGCGGTCGATGCATCTGTTTGAAAACGTCATCTAAACCGTGGAGATGATATGACCGCCGAGGCTATGGTGGGGGGGGGGGACGCCGTCGTGGTCTTCATCCTCATAATCTTCACCCGGGCTCCACTCTGCCCGGTCTGGACTGTAGGGAGCAGACCCACGTTTCAACGTTTCACGCCCACTCGGTGGAAGCAGTCTCAAAATGACATTCTATTAATAATTAACATTTCTAGATCAATGTTCAACACTTTGTTTCATTCCTGAATGGTACACGTGTTGCCTGGGAGGAATACCTTTCACAACAAGGAATAATTACTATGTTTACGGTCACATTGTGTTTCTTTGCAAGCGATAACCCGGGTCAGCTTTCAGCATTATTGACCGAGGAGTTTTATCACTAAGATGAGTGTGTAGTTTGAGAACAAGAGTCATAGCAAGAGATTATTTATTTTTCTGTTGGCCGTAGTATTTGCTTTGAAGGATCAAAATCACTGTGATATAATCCATTCATAATTAACATTAAGGAAATAACTAACGATTATCCTATTGATTTTATATTTGAAACTCAGTTTCCGTCAGAGTTTCAACGTTTCTGGAACATTCTTACCATAAGTTACACGATGTGGTCTGTACCGTGTTCCCCAAAGTGAGCATTCACAGAACTTAGATTGTACAATTTTTCATATTGTACATATTACAGATGATTTAATTGCTTTAGATAAAAACCTCTATGAAAAACTTTTTAACTTTATTCGTGTTTACTTGCCAACTAGAAGGAGACCGCGCAGAAATTGTGTGAAATCAGACCTTTCAATTCTAACTTTATCAACAGAAGCACAGGGATACATATAAATATATATTTACCATGAGTATAAAATTAAACAATATCTTAACCAGAGATAGGCTGCTTTCAATGTTTTTCATTTAATCTGATGTGTATTACCTTGATGCATACTTTCCGTAATTCCTCTATGAGTTTCAAAAGGGTTCATTTTGCTGTTTTTCCCCGAAAGGCAATGGCTTGAGTTTATTTATATGGCATTGTTGCCATTGGTTAATCGATTGCCAGTTGTACAGTATTACAAGCGATTATCTTACAGCCTTTTTAAATGTTGGCTACACATACTTATTTGCGTGTTTTAGTGAGAGTGTTGTTTGAACGATTGTTTTCAGTCAGTCTCTTACTATGTGGTAGTTTGTATAGGTCTCTTTCGATCTTGGGTAAATGTGCTTTTGGCCCCTCTCATCCTTTTTCCTTGCCATGTTGGTATGGAGTACTAATCCGAGCAGAAGGCCTGCTGGCTAAACCTTTACTTTATTTAATACTTGATCTTAACAGTTGACAAATGGCCCTCTGTCTCAATTAGAAAACTGTATTCATATAATTTAGATACCAGCTGTGTTGGTTCTTACAAATGCTTTTAACCACGAAAAGTTAGTTTTTAGGAAATGCAAACAGATAAAACGCTATTAATTTCTGAATGAGGCATGCTCGTTATTGATTAAGCATGCATTTCCCTTTTGAGAGGAGTACTTGAAATTGTGTTTCTGAGCAGAGGCAACGTGTTCATTGTTAAGTCAAAAGAGATGACTCGTCTTTTTCATTGCGTTGTTTTGTTTTGTTTTTTATGCCTTGACCCTTAAGGAAATGTAAATTTGATCAACACATCTCTATTTAAAAATTTGATATGTATTTGTGTTTGTCTGAGAAAATGGTTGAATATACTACGGCTGGTGTTTCATCCCATGACTTTCATGTAAGACTGTTTTGGAAATCAAAACATTTCTGGAGGTGGTACATTTAAATATTTTATCATAATACTTTGCGCCTGGTTTGTTAACTCATTTACAAAATATTTTCAGGCTGGACAATTTCTTGATAAGGGACTCATTACCAATCAGAAATAGTTGTATAACCACATTTGTCGATATTTTTTTCTAGTTCAGCCCCTCACATGATACTATTTTGCCCTAACAACATTTGTTGGTTTGGGCCTGGGGTTATTCAAGAAAAAACAATTAAAACAGAAACAAAACTGTTTTTGGTTTATTATTGTGCTGAAATTAACTAACGTGACGAGACAAAAATTGGTGTGACACTGCCATCTTGTGGTGCTGCGGATATTACACCCAACTGGAGATTGGACTCAGTAGAGTTCAAGCTGATGGGGAGCATGTTGAAAACGGGGCATTATTCGGGGTTATTCATTATTCATTATTCGCATTAAATCCGGGGTCAGTTTGTGAATTAGACTACAATACTAAAGGATGTACACCGACAGACATTTAGGTCCAGTTGTGTAGAGTACATTTTATAAGAACGACAATAAACCGATGAGAATGTCTCCGTCTCTGTGAAGCCGATCCACAGGGACACTAAACTTTATTGGGGCCCTGAGCTATGGTCCTTTGGGGCCACCCATCAAAGCCTACAGTAAGCCTTGTCGGGTGACTAGTGTAAGTGTACGAAACGTAAATCGTAAATCTGACCAGTCGACCACAACAAAGAGGTGAGAGGTGATCGTAGCAACAGAGCTGCAATTTGTCCAGCCCAGACAATGGGTTTGAATCCCGCCACGGGTATCGATGGTGTACTGCAGAGCTGTTCTATTAATAAACGTGACATGGGTTTAAATCTCACAGATGGCCTTATCCATCAAAATGCAATCTTCGAAAAGTTGCAATGTCATTTGAATTGCAAAGTCAATCATAACCTCTCACCTTCTTTCAGAGTGCCTCTCAGTGGGGCGGTAGAGCCAGCTGCTGTTGGTCAAAACTGCATACCTGGGACCAAGTCCTGTGAAGAGCACTCATTTTAAACAGGTGAAGTACATGGGTTGCATCCATGATGCATTAGTCACCACTGGTTCTCCCGTTGGCACACACACACACACACACACACACACACACACACACACACACACACACACACACACACACACACACACACACACACACACACACACACACACACACACACACACACACACACACACACACACACACACACACACACGGGTGCCTAGGGCCTAACATGAATGAGCCCCCGTCTTCCCCAACTCCCAAGTAGCCACAACCCAAATCATAATTTGTGTGAAGGAAAGATTTATTCATGCAAGTTAGTAAATAAATCTATAGATATACAAAATAAACTTCAGGGCGGACCAAGGCCAAAATAACAAATAACACAATCCTATCTAGAAAGTAAGAAAATAGCCCTAAGAAAACAAACTACAAATCTTACCTCCCTATCTAAGTAAAACAAGAGAAAACACCGTAAACAAAACTGGCAGTCCACCCTTACGATCACACACGTTAACTATCAACTATTACGTAATGTCCCACAAGACAGAACGACAGTGTGGCCGGTTGGGAGAGGAAGAGGACGGGGGAAAAACCGGCTGCCCTCAGACGGCCGCCATCTTGGCTGCTTTGTAGTGGTTGGTTCCCGGCTGCAGCCAACCACAGGCCAGGGCTCGAACCTCGTCCACCAATCATCTCCGCGTCCTGGCACACTCATCTATGCATGTCCGGAGAAAGAGAAAAAGGCACAGGGCACACAGCAGACCGAACAAAATCACACACACACACACACACACACACACACACACACACACACACACACACACACACACACACACACACACACACACACACACACACACACACACACACACACACACACACACACACACACACACACACACACACACACACACACACACACACACACACACACACACACACACACAAAAAAATACAGTGTCAATATTTTTGTTCAGGATTTTAATAAAAACAAAAACTGGATAGGAATTTGATAGAAATGTACATTTGCAAACCATTCAGCTCAGCAGTCCACTATTCTTTAATTCCGTCTTTCCAATTGCACTGAAATCGCTGGGCTTCCTTTCGACGTACAGAAGAGTAAAGGTACTTTTACCTGAGACACGTTTGCATACAACCCCATAGTGGACCGTGTTTTTATACCGTTTAAGGCTGGTGGTAATATAGCACACATTTTACACACTTCATGGAGACAACTTTCCAATAAGCTCATTGATTAGGCTACATGTTAAACTAAGCTTTCCTTTGTTTAAATCAAATGCCTTGTCATATCACTTAGACAGAAGAAACAGCATGTGGAGGATAATAATTAATACCTCTAACGGTAAAAGACATAGCACAATGCTTTAGTTGGAGATAATTAAAATATATATATATATTATTGGAATGTATAATTGCGTGGTGAAAGTTGTTATTACATTATGGTTTGGCAGTTTGGCACTGATAAGTGATTGGGTTTATAGCTGGTGGGAGAATAACTCATTGCTACAGCAATGGTGCTCAGTGGAGCCTGAACAGAAAACAAAAATCAAACTACCCTCACCTGAAAGCATCCTCACCTAACTGTTATTCAGGAAAAACAGTGAAACAGAAAGTAGAATCAAACACCTTGATTCTTCCGTTTAAGGTTTTTATCTCATTGGAGGAGTTCAGGGCTGAACTTCGTTTCAGGTTCAATAAGCGGACCCCAGGTGTGTCGCATCAGCGCTTAATCAGCACCCAATCAGCCCGGTTCTACATGCAGTAGCACTGTTTCACCTATGGAGGGAGCCCTCTGCAACGCAAACCAATGTGGCGTTCTGTTGCTACTTTTCGCACGATAGCTCACGTATATTCAACCGAAACAAATCGTAATACTTTTTCTAAATAAGTGTGCCTCTGGTTGCCAAGGAAAAACATGTTATTATCGCAAAAAAAGTATTTGAAATACAAATTAATATCTTTTTCAGTCACATTTGGGTCGTCAATTAGTTCCATAGCATTGGATTTAACACTAAAATACATTCTGGAAACCTATTTCCTTTTCCATTCAACAATCTAATGAAATAGAGATTTAATAGTAAAGTTTACTTCTTAAAGGCAAAATACTTTCTATTTGGTTGGAAATGTGATCTGATTTTGAAATGTATTTGTATAGAGCATATCATACAAGTATGTATATCATAATTGGTAGTGAATTACAAAATAACTAATTTGTACTACTATCATTCGGAATCATTCGGAACAAATAACGGCACAGCGAATCTTACTAATTGTAAACATAAGAAATGGAAACTTAAATTATCCCTTTTTGTTTGCAAACCTGCCCGTTTTAAATGTATAAAGGGTTCGAGAGAGAGAGAGAGAGAGAGCGATAGAGCGATAGAGCGAGAGAGAGATAGAGAGACAGAGAGACAGAGAGACAAAGAGAGAGAGACAGAGAGAGATTTTGGTAATCTTTCACAAAGTATAACTTTATATTGCACAAGGCGATTGGCTAGGAGGGCGGCCGGGTGGGGTGAGGTGGGCTATGATTGGTTCATTATGATGGTCCCGCCTCTCCCTCTTCCTCCTTGTGAATCTCCAGGACGGAAACCAAGACTAAAAGGTTCCTCAGTCCAGAGCAGAAATGAGCTTGTTCCCGTGGGGTTCAACCAGTTAGAACCAGTAAGAACCAGAGCTTGTTTTTTCCAAGGCAGCTTCAGTCCACAGTCCACAGGCTCAGCATCAACAGGGCTCCCTTGTCCCCCCGCCCCAACCCCGCAGACACCCGCTGTCTGTCTGCTCCTTTCTGAACCCTAAACCGTTGATACGGACCCTGTGGAGGTGGGGTCCCCTGACGTCAACACTCAGTCACACACACACACACACACACACACACACACACACACACACACACACACACACACACACACACTCTCAGGCTGACAAACACACGCACACACTCGCTCACAGACACACACACACATACACACACTCAAGCGCGCACTCAGGGGTTGTGCGAACGACGGACGGACAGCCTGGGGTTGCCGGGTTACGGGTGGGGGTGGCGGGGGTGGTGGGCGGAGTTAGGTGAGCAGCGTCCTGATCTCGCGGTGGACGTAGCACAGGAAGTCCATGTAGGAGGCGCCGCCGTACAGCCCCTTGTCCTCCACCAGGAACTGACGGAACAGCACCTCCAGCTTGTCCTTGGGTCGCACGATCTGCAGCTGATGGGGAGGGGGAGGGGGGGGGGGGGGGGGGGAGCCGCGCAGGAGTACATCGAGGACAGTGTGGTCATGGTGGGTCAAACCACTGGTTATATAGGGTTAGAAGGTTCTGGGTTCAAACCCCGCATCCATGAGACGGATGGCCCAAACCCTTATCTTGATTAATTTAGTGGTCAATTAATCAATCGTCATTCTTTTTCTGCATATACAAATATTGAGGATGCAAAATGTTTTATTTGCGGGTAAGGCTTTCACGTAATGTGATTTTTTTTTCATTATTTAATTATTGACGCAATATCGAAAAAATATCTGTTCCTGCTAAGCTACAGCAGCAATGTGTTTACCTGCTCTGGCCACTAGGGGGAGGCAAAGAGTCTTCGGCCGTGTTTGATTGAAACGTGATTTCCTCTATGTTACAGACCAGCGCTAGCGTTTGTTAAGAGGTAGGCTATTTCATCCCAATCCATTCATGGAAGTTAATCATCGCAATCATGTCAAACACACAGATTACCAACAATCACTTATTTTTATGTTGTCATACACAATATATATATATATACAATATATATAATAATGTTTTCCTAGTATGGGACAGCACCCAGGACCTTACCTTCATGGAGTTGGGTCTCTGCTGCATCAGGCTGCTGACGATGGCCCGGACCTTCCTGGACTGGGGGCTGTCCAACTCTGGCAGCACATTCTGGAACCAACGCACCCCAGCACACATGAGTGGGCCATCCCAAAGAGGTTATCTATCACCGGTCGGTTCAATCCCGTGGGCTTAGCCCGGGGCTTTACCAGGCAGCGGAGATTCAGAGATACAGGTGAGGTGTTCAGATGGGGATCAACGTTCCTGACGTGCGTTCAGTCGGAAACCAGGAAAGCTGGTATGAGGGTATCGGGGTATGAGGGTAGAGGAGCGGGCTAGGCAAAGCACCTGAACCTCTTATTTCACTGCAGAGCTGACCCGAGCAGACGCACATGGGCCTACACCTGCATGCACTTATCCCGCGGAGAGCGTTTACAGCACTGATTCATTCCACGTCTCGAAAAACAACGGGAGAGAGAGAAAAGCGCGAGTAATCTTCCTGATTCATTATCCGTGACAAGTTGTTTTAGGTTCTGAAGAAGGGGAGGGAGGGGGGGGGGGGGGGAGTGGATTCCAGGTGAGTTATGGGAGTTGCGGTCCGGCCCGCGGGGCAGTAAATTTGCGTGGAAAAACAAGGATTACAAGACATCTTGGGGAAATTGCGAAACAGTCTGTTGATTTTAAATTAATCACATGCCCTGCTTTAAAGCTGCACTATGTCACTCTTTCCTCGCAGCCGGTCGACTTTTATCCAACGTAAAGTTACCTGTTCTTTCCACAGACTAAACCCATTAATCCTGGGGTTGATTGAGCCATGTCCCGGAGGGATTGATCCTTAGAAATCACTCGAATTAAGGCTGGAGTGAAACTGTGGGTTTAAAGCTAAGGTATGCCATTTGGAAAAACCAACCAGAGTAAGCTAGATTTTGTAAGTATCCAACCCAAAAAAAGAAGATTAATAAATAGCTGACTAGCTTTAGCAGTAGCCTTGTGGAAGACTCTGGTCATCTGTACTTAGTGCGCATAACTAGATTAAATGTTTGGACCGGCTTATTGCCTGCAACAGCCACCGATTTGTTTCTCGTCAGAGAATTGGATACATTTATTGCTGTAAAGTTGTATAGAGACGTTCAACAAATAAGTTAAAAAAAATGCCTCTTATGAATTTTGCCTTTTCTAGCTTTAGGTTTAATTGAAATGGACTTCATTGAGTACATAATACTTAAGTATTAAGTAAGTATTAAGTATTTCAATAGGTTTTTTTTTCAGCAAAATATTATGATATCTTATAATTGTTAGTATTTGTTACCATCTATCTGTAGATAGATGGTAACAAATAATAGATAGATGGTGTTTTCTTTTTTATCACTCTGTTATATTAGATGTAAAGACTTTATCGATAAAAAGATATATCCATCTATAAAGTCTGGCATCTTAAACGTCAGAGTACACTGAAACACTGAACCCGATCAGCGGTGAATCGACTGATCACCAAACAGGTGGTCAGCTTGAGGGTGAGGGGAGCCTGCGTGCGTTGCTGACCGTGTTGGGCTGCAGGTGAGCGAGCGAGGGCAGGTTGAAGAGCCCCTGGATGAGCTCGGGGGGGCAGGCCTGGCCCAGCCACAGGAAGAGGGCGTGGCCGTTCTCCAGCAGGAAGGCTCCGCCGTCGGACAGGCGGTCCTCGGAGCAGCGCAGCGGCGACGGCACCGCCTCGCCCTCCAGCTCCATGTTGTGCTGCGGAAAGATCGGAAACCTTACAATTGATCGGAAATCTATTTTATCCGAAAAACCATCATACATATTGATCATTCTGGTTGGGATTGGCTAGTTTCCTTCTCAGCATTGGGGGGGTTAGTATAAATAATCTTAAAAAATACCAAATATTTCGCAAACTTGGATTACGCTACAGATGGGTTAATTCAACGACCTTGCCAACACATACCAAGCAGCGACATAAACAAAAATCTTAATCTGCACAATTGCAAACAACCACAAAAAAAACACACAACACAACACACAAACGACCAATGGCATAACAAAGTCCAATCGCTGGGCGGGCGAGAACTCAACACAGGAACTCAATGGAACGTTGAGTTCCACTGAGTTCCACTGAGTTCCATTCAAAACCATTTCCAGCCGAGTCAGAGTCAACCCCTGCCTCTCGGTGAACCCCCCCCGCCCCCCCGTCCCCGTCCCCCCCCCTCACCAGTGGGATGAGGCGGGGGTACAGCAGCAGCTGGGTGTCCTCCACGCCCATGGCCATGACGGCCAGCCGCTGGTGGGCGCGGTCGTCCGTGGACAGCTCCGTGCTGCCCACCAGGGGGGCCGTCTTCATCAGGCTGTTCATGTACACGGGGAACACCTTCATGGTCTCGGGCAGGATCAGCTGGGAGGAGGGGGGGGACGGATGGAGAGGAGTCCATTAGACCAGCCAGAGAAGTCATTACATTTAGGCCCAATCCCATTTCTACCCCTTACCCCTTACCCCTCCCCCTTGTTTTGAAGGTGTAAGGGGGAGGGGTAAGGGGTAGAAATGGGATTGGTCCTTACATTACATTTGTAAGTCGTGTTACGTAAATTGTTACAGTGGTCTCGTTGGGGTAGAAAATATGTATGTCCAGTACGGTATGACACTATTAAGCCGATTGATGAATGACCTGAAGGCTTTTATGAATAACTAGACTTTACCAAATATATACAACGCTAACAGAACAAACTAAAATCCAGCGAAATTGAAATGGATCAATGAATACAAATATTATCGACACGCAATGACATGTTACTGCTTGGCACTTGTTTCTATGAATATCTTTAATGTACCGACAGCGATATGTTGATTCTCTTTCATCTGACGAATGTACTTATTATAGCGTCTGCTAAATACCCTGAATTTAAATGTAAATATAAATGACATGTTGAGTCAACATTCCGTCTTTGGATCCAGAGCGTCTTGAATTGGATCACGCAGTGAAACAAAACTCTGCACAGCCTTTTGCGGGACATGTGTAAAACCCCTGGGAAGAGCTGCACCGACATCACATAAAATCTTGAGACACAGTTTCTTGTATTTGAGAGCGAGGTGAGTGGTCCACCGACCTGGCTGGCGGCAGAGGGGCTGGCACAGTTCTTGCGGTAGCAGGCCAGCATGTGGGCGGTCTGGTTGACCAGGATCTCCCGGACGCTCTTCAGTGGCTGCTTCAGGATGGCACGGTAGGCTGGGGAACACCAGGATGATAAACAGTTATTAGCTTCAGGATGGCACGGTAGGCTGGAGAACACCGAGATAATAATCATTTATTAGTCATCGGTATTTATATTATTGACTGTAACAGGCGCTTGACACCAGGGGAATAGAGACGTTGTAAAACGAAGTAATCTCCAAATGAGTTTAAATGTGTTTAATATTAATAAAGAAAAACAATACATACAATGTGAATAAAAACAACAAACTGAACTTATTCAAGTCAAGTTTATTAAAACCATTCACATGTTTTGTGTAAGAGCCCGCTTTACGGAAAAAGTTAATAACTGCCTTGGCATTTTTTGACCTCAGTTTCATCCACCAATTAAAACCGTCGTGGATGGCAGTAAAGGGTTAAACGGACATCGTTACAGTTTCGCAGGGATTTCTCTCCTGATATTGTAGGAGATGTCCTCCGCAGTCATCTTTACGAGGAGAGCATGTGGTCCCGGTTACCAGGAGAGATATTAATCCCAGTGGCTGGTAAGCCGACGAGCAGCCATGTTAAACCAGACTTTAGGGTGATGTATGGAGTGGCAAGGAGAAGGAGTAGGGGGGTCAGCCTGGGGTCAAACCCAGGCCCCCGCATTACAGTGTGGGGCTGTCTGTCAGCACGTCTTAGGTATGATGAACGTGCGTCTGAAATAAAGCACTGCTCAGACTCCTTTTCTCATTATTACTGCTACTTGGACAACGTTTGCTAAAGCCTCTGGCAGGTCAACTTGTACTTTTTCATGTTTTTCCCAACGGGAAGGTGTTTGAGGAGTCATGCTGGCATTGTTAAACCGGCAATATATATCAATTAATACTGTTAATATTGAGATATGATCACACTTTAAGTCATCTGGCATAATGTATCTTCTAATTAAAAACAACAAATGAACGTCTCAACTGGCTCGGTTATGACGTCTCGATGACTGATTAGCTTCTAATTCAGTTGTTGGCGTAGAGGAATATATATCCGTCATCTTATCATCACTATGAAGGTATTAAGGCCGGAAAACGAAGCGAACGCATACATTTTAATAACTGCTATTTTCCAACTGACATTTCTAACCGACATTTTCAAACTCAAATTGAGGTTCAAATAAGCTGAGGAACGCAGAAGAGTTACTGCAGTGTGGAAACGCAAATCTTTAAAATCGTGTGACCTTGGGTGAGGAGAGGGGTCGGGAACGAACAGAGAGAGTTGGACGGTCACCTGTTTTGGCGAAGAAGTTGATGAGCGAGTCCGTCTCGCAGCTCTTGAACAGCTCCATCAGCTGGGAGCTGCAGTTCAGACTGAGGTTGTGGACGCGCAGACGCCTCTGGCCCCCGACCGTGGTGTAGAGCAAGGCACACTGGGTAACACGGACAGACAGACACGGCTTTACAACAACAGCAGATGACACGATTGTTATAAACGAAGCGCTGGTGATGTATCGTGTCTGATGATATAAAATACAACGAATAGAGCAAGGCATTAACATCGCCAGGTTTGATTCCCACCGGGGCTGTTTTACGCTGACAATGTTTGATAAGTTATTGTGAGACACTTTTGATAGAAACTCCCACGAAAGGGCATTCATCCGATTATCCACCAAATGGTTTAAAAGATAATAACTAACCAATGGCTAGCAAATATTTGCTGGGCGGATTATTATTGTGTTTCATTACAGGCCTGTAACAAAACACACCTGTAGATTATATTTCCCATTCATCGGTTTGCTGAGTGTGTGTTGAGCGTGCGTTGTGCGCGAGTTGTGCGCGCGCTGCATGTGCGTTGTGCGTGCGGTCCCTGTGACGCTCGTACCTGCATGAAGGCGCCCGTCTCCTCGCTGAGCGTGTCGTCGTGCTTCAGCTCCACCGTGATGGCGTGGTCACAGTCCACCGCCGCCAGCTCCACGTCCGTCGTGTTGTTCATGTACACGCCGCCGAAGAAGTCCGTCGCCCGGAAGCCTGGCGGGACGGCGACAGAGGGGAGTTATTGCGGGTTGGCTTTCAAACGGGAGGTTGCTAGTTCGACCCCCCGGCTCCTCATAGCTCGGTGTCGCGGTGCCCCTGAGCGAGCCTTGCATGGTAGGCACCGACGTGAATGTGTGTGTAAATGGATGTAAGTCGCTTTGGAAAAGTGTCTGATTAACGCCCTAAGTGTAAGCTATATGATGACGTGGTTTGACCTTGGATGCTTCTTATTTTACATTTGAAACACACTGCTCAAGAGAAACCTTGCCTAAAAAAAAATATGCAACCTTTCACTACCATTTACACAATTATTGTTCGCATTAGGGCATTTTATCTAAAATGATTGTTAAAAGTATCCAGGTTGAAAAATCCTTGAGTACACCTTTAATATAATTCCCATATTTTTAAAGGTTTACAGGTTTTTGCATACCTGTGCTGGTGCGGACGCGCATGATGGCGTCAAACCCGATGGGCTTCTCCACATCCTTCCTCAGGTCCCTCAAGAAGTGTTCCCCGTCGGTCTCCACCTAGGAACCCAAGAACAGCGGTCAGGCTGCGGTTCCTTCCCTTACCACCTGTTGTTACCGTTTCACTGATCCACGCACATACTTGTTGAATTTTCATGGAATTCAATTTTGTTTGGATTATTTTTCATAAACTGTGATGTCGACTGTGATAAACCGTCTTTTGAATTCTCATTAATTACTACTCTTTCTGCATCACTTGAGGCCAACTACTGAGTAAATATAATAATAAAGCAAAGCTACATCTGATCTAAAGTATGCTTCAAATGCACATGCCTGGCCTGTAGCCAGAGACAATAGCCTAACTAGAAAGTATCCACAGTTTCATTAATAGATTGTTTTCCCATTTCGGGCCACATAAACGTCCATGTTTTAATAGATTGTAATGTGTTCTAAACGCACACACGCACAGACACACTCAACCCATCAACACAGCAACAAACACACAAGCAATACAACACTCACACCCTCACACACACACAAACACAGACACACACACAAAAACACCAGACAATATAACACACACACACGAACACACAACCGACCCATCCACCCACCCACACACCCACACACACACACACCTGGAAGTTGCTGTACTTGTAGACGGCGCCCCCGGTGTGCGCGGGCACATCCCCCATGGTGGCGATGTCCAGGTACTGGCTGGGGAACAGGAAGAGGTCCACGCTGCAGCCCTGAGCCACACAGTCCTTGGACAGCTGCTCGTACACGCCCTTCACCGGGTGGAACAGCGTCTGATTGGGCGGCAGACACATCAATCAGTCAACCGGTCAACAAATCATCCCCCTTTATTTGACCCCGGGGGAAATTTTGCCGAGGTGCGTACTGTAAGCAATTTCTGTAACAATACAGGAACTATTGAGAAAAAACATGAATCTAAAAATGAGCTGTACACATTTTACCAGTATACTACGTAAAATGGAAATATCAGCATTCCTTGATACGCTAAATGAATACGCAAGGAGCGTTTGAGGATAATGATAATGATACAAATGAAATGGGATAATTATAAGATGAGATGTAAACATGTTTAATAATAACTTGATAAGTAATTAAGCACATAAGTCAAATATAAAATACAACAGATATATTGACACAGTGCAGAACCTCGACCAGCTTGAGCCGAACTGAGAGTAGAAGCAGTGACCCCGAGCCTCACCTTCTCCTTGTCCGTGCTGACCAGCTTCTTATCGTCTCGGTTCTTCAACTTCCCAGGTGCCTCAGCGGTCGGGATGGAGGCGTGGAAGATGAAGAGCTTCCCGCTGCACTCAGCCGCCTGTGGAGAGAGAGAGAGAGAGAGAGAGAGAGAGAGAGAGAGAGAGAGAGAGAGAGAGAGAGAGAGAGAGAGAGAGATAGAGATAGAGATAGAGATAGAGATAGAGAGAGAGAGAGAGAGAGAGAGAGAGAGAGAGAGAGAGAGAGAGACATGCACAGAGTCAGTTTGAATCCTCCTGTTACAAGCTCTTTGGTGTGGTCTGTGTAGAGTAGACACATGCATTCTGGGCAACAGAGCGGTAAAGTCCCTCATTGCAGCGGACCACTGAAATGAGCACGACGTTTTTTTATTCAGAATAATTTTTCCCCAACTGAAACCTGCATGTGAACCTCAGCTCAGAGTCGTTCCTCGACAATGACATCATGTCGTTTCAGTTGTCAGACGTCTGGGGTCAATAACAACCCATCAGGAAATTAAAAAGCCCAACTCACTGAATGAATAATTGAACTGACTTACTGAATGGCTGAATTAGAGAAATAAGTTTAAAGGCAGGGGTATTCAACTAATAAGATAAACAAAGTCGAATTCGTGCTTATGCTTGGGGGGTGTTCTCTAATGTGTGTTCAAATGGGTGACCTCCTTATTGGGAGTGCTGTATGAAGATGTATCCCTCTAGCTATTTTTTAAGCATTCTTAAAACTCAGGAAAGGAATAAAACTAAATCTTATCACCCAGGGAAAAAGACAAACGATGGGAATCAATGTTTTCTCCTGCATGGCACCCAATCAGGCCGTGTATGTGTGTGAGTGAGTATAACGCCTCGTGCCCACTGCATCCGTCCGTTGACTGATCCCCATTGACTTTGAATGGGGACGGACGCACATTGCATTGTGGATCCATGCGCTCTATTGGAGCCTTCGGCTCCGTCAAAAGGTGGAATTTTTTCGACTTTTCAGACGGATCTGTCATCCAAACAGATCGCGTATGGAAATGTAAGCACTGTGACACAACTCGGACTCTGACGACCCTGGAAAGACCCCCCATCCGTCAGCCACGCCTTCAGTGGGCACACGGCGTAAGCGTACGTGTGTGTCTGTGCGCGTGTGTGTGTGTGTGTGTGTGTCTGTGCGCGCGCGCGCGTGTGTGTGTGTGTGTGTGTGTCTGTGCGCGCGCGTGTGTGTGTCTGTGCGCGCGCGTGTGTGTGTCTGTGCGCGCGCGTGTGTGTGTCTGTGCGCGCGCGCGTGTGTGTGTGTGTGTGTGTCTGTGCGCGCGCGCGCGTGTGTGTGTGTGTGTGTGTGTGTGTGTGTGTGTGTGTGTGTGTGTGTGTGTGTGTGTGTGTGTGTGTGTGTGTGTGTGTGTGTGTGTGTGTGTGTGTGTGTGTGTGTGTGTGTGTGTGTGTGTGTGTGTGTGTGTGTGTGTGTGTGTGTGCGCGTTGCGTTGCTGACCTTCAGCGCCTCTACACCGGCCTGGATGACGGGGGCGAAGACCGTCTCACTCTCGTTGGTGTCCGCGAACATGTCCGGGATCTGATCCAACAGGCTGCCCAGAGGAAAGGAGAAGGTTAGGACTTCTGAGTCGCCGCCACACCAACCCAGCTCCCACAGGGTGGAGGCATAGCGTTAGCGTTCAGTTAGCAAACGGAGGGGGCAAAGACGAAGTACCCGAGGCCTAAAAAAAATTTTTGTTTGGTTCCGGTTTCCGACCGACCCTGTCAATTTATGTGCGACCCAAATTATTTTATGAGCTTTATAAAAAAAAATATAAAAAAAAATAATAATTTGATGCAAACTATAATTACGTTTTGGTACAGCACCTCTTCATTCTGTACAAGGATGAGCGAATTTTCTCGTTTTTAAATGAAAACAACCTACCTATCATTCGCTGCCGCTGGAAAAAATAAAATAAAAAAAAATAAAAAATTCCCTACCTACCCATGACCTCAACTGACAACCAACAGGAACCAAACTTTTTTTTTTTTTTAGGCCCGAGACGTCTACGGAGTTAGAGTGAATCTTAGCTCGATTGCAGCTAACTCTTAGCTTGATTCAAGCTAACTCTTAGCCTGAATCCTTGCCTTCTTTTGTAAGCGACATGGCGTTCTGCGATGACTGCCTCAGCTGGGATTGAAGCAGCCTGTGAACTTTGATTTATGCAATATCCTGTTTACACAACAGTCGGTAATTTAATAGCGACAATAACACTCAAGAATGCAGACTTTTTCTGTCTCGGTCAACAATACCACGTCTAGAGATGGGAGTTGGATTAAAACTGAATTGTTGGCTTAGTGTTATTCAGCCAAGCATGGGTCCCGGAAAAACTGTTGATAGCAGCTGAATTGTTAAGAGAGTGGCTGCCAAGAAATCCCGCCAAAAACATCCCACCCGAAATAAATTCACTCATTAGCAGACACTTTGATCCCAAGACATCAGTCATCGAGGAAGTTCCCTCAGGACAAAAGAAAAGCATCGGTTCATGAGGTCGAGAGAACACTGACCGACCACACAATCGAATACATTTACATTAATATTTACTCGTGCTGTCATTTAAACGCGTTATTAACGGCGTTAACGCAAACCAATTTTAACGGCGTTAATATTAACCCTTTTTTTCAAACAGTATCTTTGTATGTTCATCGTTTAATTGCACTATAGGCTTTTCTTTTTGTATCGTCCTGTTTTGATCAGTATATGGCAATGTTGTTATCAATAAAAAAACATTTGCACAAGGCAAGCCGATGTATTCTCCATATTGATAAGAGCTTTAAAATGAGAAAAATTAATGGGACAAAGAAATCATTACTCGCGATTAATCGTGAGTTAACTATGACATTAATGCGATTAAAAAGAATTAGCGCTTGACAGCACTAATATTTACACTTGAGGCGTTTTGCTTTTATCCTAAGCGACTTAAAGCCATTTTTTATACACATACCGATGGCGGGCAGCCAGCTCATCAGGAGCAGTAACGCCGAGGTGTCTTGCTCAGGGATACCTCGTCACCAAGCACGAGGAGCAGGGGATCGAACTTTCAACCTTCCGGTTCCAAGTCCGACGGCTCTACCACCTGAGCTACCGCCGCCGCTTTTTATAATTTCTGAGACTTTTAAGCAGGCGGTCTTTATCGGAGGTCCGAAGGCACCGTCTTACTTGTGGATGACGGCTCGTGACTCGGCGTAGCTGACGAGGAAGCCGTCCAGCAGGGGCACGAACATCTCAGCCGTGTCCGAGACCACCATCATCTGGGGCTGGGCCAGGGCGCTCTTCACGTTGTAGAAATGGAGGATCTTGTTGTAGGTGACGAAGCCCACCTTTATGGCCGAGCTCTCCGCTCCCTCCTCTCTGAACGGGGGGGGGGGGGGGGGGGGACAGGAAGGAAATGCAGAGAAACAGTTAACGTTGACGATATTAAAAGGATTATAAAGAAAACGATCAAATACGACGACAGCGAAAAAGTCTTTTCTGCCTTCTTCAGATTCCAGCCTATTACTAGAGCTAGGGCATCCCTTAAACACATAAACGTGTCTGTGTACGAACAAGCTGTGTCTATGGCTAAGCAATGTGAGCTTTGGTTTGATATTAAATAAAATATTATGTACAATATTCAATGGAAAACATGACAAAATCAGGAAACGTCTGGATTACAAACTAAGAACAAGCCTTAAAACGGTCTTAACTCAGACCTTCAGAACCTGTGGGGCAGCCCAGAGGCCCAGCCAGCCCATCTAACATCATCTTCATCATCATTATTGTTATGAAATATGTGTGGACGATGAAGGGGAACTCCCCTGTGAGTATGAGCCAACACCTGCCCTGCTCTGCTCTTCCTCACTGAGGATTACCACGGACCAGGTTGCTTTTATCAAGCAAATGGAGCCAAGTTTATAGTGAGCTGGTCAGCCAATGTGTTTTCAATTTGCCCCCACACACACACACACACACACACACACACACACACACACACACACACACACACACACACACACACACACACACACACACACACACACACAGACACACACAGAGAGGGTGGTGAGAAAAAGGCCAGGGTTTTGTAATGTGCATGCGTGTGTTTGTCCGTCTGGTTTGGTGTGGGTGGATGCGTACGTGTATCTTTGTGTGTATGTGTGTGCCTGTAAACGTGTGTGTGTGTATGGGAGAGAGAAAGAGGGACAGAGGGAGAGCGAGAAAGATAGAGAGAGACAGAGATAGAGAGAGACAGAGGGAGAGAGAGAGAGAGAGAGAGAGAGCGAGAGCGAGAGCGAGAGCGAGAGAGCGAGAGAGCGAGAGAGCGAGAGAGAGAGAGAGAGAGAGAGAGAGAGAGCGAGAGAGCAAGAGAGCAAGAGAGAGAGCGAGAGAGCAAGAGAGAGAGAGAGAGAGAGAGAGAGAGAGAGCGAGCGAGGGCGAGCAGCGTATGTAGCTCATTTGGGGTGAGTTCTGTGGCGAGTGCTTGAGGTATGATGTCATGGCTAGGCACAAATATGGAAATGCTGTTGCAGCCCCCCAAGACACGCCGAAATAAGATGGCTGGTGGGATTTTCTGTTTCTTTTCAGAGCGCCCAGACATATTAAAACACATCATCCCCATCGCCGCGATGCACTTTGAGCGGGAACCACCGTGCCATGTGTGGCTTCACTGACCGCCAATTTCTTCCATCTTCTGCTACCCTGGCAAGTTGTTGCGTGTGAGAACCTTGCGTGTGAGGTCCTTCACGCAACAACTTTCTACAGACGACATGCTTCAGTATCTGGACGTACTGGCCCCCAACCCAACACCACCCAACACCACCCACCCCGTCCACCACCCGGGACACTTCGGCCTGGACAACCTTATTTGGCAAGTGAGGAATTTCCCCCCTCTGTTCCAGTGTTGTTAGACGTACTGCCATGTCATGTGCGCCGGGGTTAAGGGGGCACCCAGGAGGAACACACGGTCTGTAAGCCTGTGAGTCATCAATGTCTTTGTTTACTATCCTGACTTTCAGTCGCAAGGCTGATCACTTGTATGTATGCATGTATGTATGTATGTATGTATGTATTTTTACATATTTACTTTATGTATTTCTCGTTTGTCGTTTGTTATATATATATTTATTTATATATATGTATGCATTTCTCTTTGCATGTATATTTAAAAGTATGTGTGTGTGTGTGTGTGTGTGTGTGTGTGTGTGTGTGTGTGTGTGTGTGTGTGTCTGTATGTCTGTATGTGTCTGTGTGTCTGTGTGTCTGTGTGTCTGTGCGTGTGTGTGTGTGTGTGTGTGTGTGTGTGTGTGTGTATGTCTGTGTGTCTGTGTGTCTGTATGTCTGTGTGTCTGTGTGTCTGTGTGTCTGTGTGTCTGTGTGTCTGTGTGTGTGTGTGCGCTCCCCTACCTAGGCAGGTTGTCCAGCAGAGTCTTGAGTTCGTCACACAGCAGTCGGACCAGACCACTCTTGATGTTGGTGAAGGACACGTCGATCATGAAGATGTAGGCGGGGGCGCTGGCTGGCTTATTGTTCTGCAGGAGAGGCCAGACACTCGAGATTAGGCCTTCTCCTCCAGAATCAGGGATATGGCAGACTAGATAAAATGATAGGTGACCAGGCTGTTTTAATTTAGTTTCACTTCATATTTGTCTCAACCAATCATGTCGCTGTAGGCAACGTGATACCATGCTTGTAACCGCGAAATCGGTTATTAACAATAAACACCAACTCAGCCGTAGTAGGCTAGTAGTAGTAAACTGTAAATAAGTGTTTGTTAAGGTTTCAAATAGGCACAATTTAAATTTCGTTGTACCATGTGCAATGACAATGAAGAGAATTCTGATTCAGATTCTGAATTCTGATCCAGTGTATTTGGCCATCGTAGAAATACTTGAAAATTGAAAGCCTCATCCATGGGTTTTACTCGTAGAAAATCTTTGTGATGAAACAGGAAACCAGAGATCTTTTGCTTCCCCTTCCCAGAAGTTCTGCTAGAACATAGTATGACTGCCTGGTCCGATTTAAGCCTGGGGTATGTGACATCTCTGCGAGACCCTGGTTATCTGGTTGTACCTAGGGGGGTGGAGCGGGGGGTGAGAGACCCTGGTTATCTGTCTGGGGGGGGGAGGCTGTACCTCCAGCCCTCACTCCAGGTGCCTCGCCAGATATTAATAATGTTCGCACAGGCAGACCAAAGGAAGGGAACATCTGCCAAGCGATCGTTACCCCGACAACCCACACACTGCCGAGGGCACACTGATCTCTTTGTCTCCGCGGCAACGGGTTTTGAAACCTCGGCCAATGTGGGGGCCAGGAGGTGAACATCTTAATGCGAGAGCTGCCAAGTACAAGAAAGAAAGATCCGACGGCGCCGACAGCACATTTCAGAGGGCCTTCAAGTATCATCGCTGATTGCGATTGGTTGGAAAAGCTAATGACTTGTATGTGGTATGTGTCACACCGTTTTTCCCTATTTAGTGTTGTGTGATTGTCTGTTGCTGTACTTCAAGCGCTTCTGCAAGACTTATATAGGCCGGGTCGATCTGAATGGCTAAATATGGTGTGGAGGGAATCTTGTTTATCAGTGTCGCGCCTTACGAGATAAAGTTATAGCCTTGAAACCCAATCGTTTATGGTCAAATCTCTGCCAAGCATGGCTGTTTCTTTTGGGACGACTACTGTTAATGTTTTACTCTGGGAAAGATTACGGTTCAGTAAAATGTCAACAACATTTGCATTTATTTATGAGGATTAGGTTCAGGAATGAAGTTTGAAATTGTTAAGTGTAGGTATAGGTATGTATATGTAGGAGGATAGACGGAGCTGGTTGTGTCTAATGAGGCGTGGTTTGGGCCAGGATTAGGATCAGGGTGTGGAAGCCAAGACTATTGTTTTAGGTCATGCATCTGCCCTCTGACCAGGTGAGATAATGCTTTGAATTACATGGAATAGAAGTGCCATATATACTGCATAGTTCAACATTTTGGTTTGCCCAGCTTTGAGGAAGCATTTATACTTTTTAAAGAGTTACGGTGGATGCTTTAACCCAAACTGCCTCACATTACATTCCAATTATTTAGCAGAAGCTTAAGTCCAAAGCGACTTAAGTCAGTGCATTCAACAATGAAGATCCAACCCAAAAAGTGCGAGAATAATTCGAGTCCATAAAAGGGCAGTGCAGTGACGTAACAGTCCAGTGACTGCACGACTCTCAGCATGGGTGAACCCCACACCAGGGTGGCCCCAGAGAGGGGAACAGGGCTACCTTGCAGTAGTCCAAGGTGGCTGAGAACTCGTAGGAGCCCAGCGACAGCTCTGGCCTCTCGTAGAAGTCCATCCGTCGGCCCATGTGGTCCAGGTGTTGGAAGTAGAACACGGGCACTGTGGGGTGGGGGGGGGAGCAGGAGGGGTTATAATGGAAGATCAGGACCAGTAAGAAGAGAGAGTTGGGGTCAACGCATTGAGGGGGAATTCAAATGAGCCAATCACTAGCTAGCGGCCTCGATTTATGATTAACCCCAGCTAAACGTAATATACTGTATATCTAAAGAATAACCATTTTTGGCATTCTAATTTAAAGATTATCAGAAAGAAAACGAATCAATCAATCACTAAAATGTACCGTCATACAATCAATTAATAAATCAAACAATGTTTGATTCAAACATTCAAAAACGACATCCCTGACTGAACTCCAAACGTTCAGACAAAACCTTCCTTTCGAAAAAAACGATAGTGTTCTCCACAGACTGGCATCATGAATAAAAACAACAAACTATATTCCATATTTAACTCAAAACGGTTATGTTTCATGCAGAAGGAAAGCTGGAGGGACGGACGGACGGGCGGGCGGGCGGAGCCACGGGGAGAGGGTCTCCTCCAGGTGTGAGCTCACCTTCGTTGACGCAGTTGCAGAAGGCACACTGGAAGCGGCGGCCTCCGTCGATGAACTGCATGTAGGGACACATGTAGGCCTTGCACCGGTTGCACCTGATGGGCCCGGTCTCGCCGTGGTTCACTAGATAAAGAGGTGTCTGGACGCACATACACACACACACACACACACACACACACACACACACACACACACACACACACACACACACACACACACACACACACACACACACACACACACACACACACACACACACACACACACACACCCAAACAGAGACACACACACACACACACACACACACACACACACACACACACACACACACACACACACACACACACACACACACACACACACACACACACACACACACACACACACACACACACACACACCCACACCCAAACAGAGACACACACACGCACACACACACAAATGAATGCATGAATAACAATGCAGACAGTACCACGTCCATGTTGATGCAGAGAGAATATTAGCAGACAATAACTCAGTATCGAACGCTGCAATGCGACGTGATATAAAAAGGTTGTCCAAAGCATGACCATAGACTGGGGATTTGTTCAGCCGATCTGAAATGATTCTTTGTTTTTATTGCTGTTCCGACATGCGAATGTGTCGCACATTCATATAAAATCCATTCGTCTATGGCGGAAATGCAAACAGCATATTTTGCGACCATAACAAAGCAGTTTACAGATGTTGCTTAAAGCAAACAATACTACCGCTGAACAATACCGGCCTACCCCAAAGATAGATTAATCGCAGGCTTGCAGGTAACAGAGGGCGTATAATGAACACACTGAGCAATACAAATTCTCTTTTTGACAGGCCAGTGGATTAGGAAAACATCAAGATGAAGAACAGCAGTACTTAATAAAACTCAGAGCAGAGGCGATGGAATCCGAAGCACAGTGAATCATAAACAAAACATTGCCCAGGGCAACGACCTCCTGTTGAAAGCGAAGACCAACGGACAGTGTCCAGCAACGCTCTGGTAAAAGGGGATACGTGTTGCAATTATAGGGCGATGTCGGTCGGTGGGCAACCCTCCACGGCACTCAGGTGATCTACGTAAACACGGCTCAACCGACGTCTGAGTTCTAAATGTGTGAAGCACGTCGGGTCGACCGATGGGATGATCGCTGGTAGCTAATTAGCACGAGGAGGGAGGGAGAGGAAAGGATAACATTGCCTTAAAAAGGCCTTTGGGGGCTCGGACTCCAGAGAGTCAGGGAGTATCTAAGGGAAAGTTTCCCCTTCACGGCACAACACCATCCAGTACAGCACAGAGGTTGTAACGAGAACACTGGAACTTTCCAGAAACCAGAAAGAGGAAAAGGATAATCACGCCTTCCCAAACAAGAACATGGCTGGTTTTCGTTTTCACCTTCGATTTAAAACGGTGTTTGTCCGAGGGAGAGCCCACGATACGGGTGATGTCTTTAAGAGACGTCCAAGAAACTGTTATTGTCTGTTCAATACATAGTGTGTCAAATTAAGAACTGTACAGAAGCGCTTCAGAGGGGCCTCTGCTGTTTCCATGAGGGCCATCCATCCATCAGCGGCCTGGTCTTACCTCGTTCTTTGGCACGACGGCGAAGGGTTTGATGATGGTGGCCAACGGCACCTGGCACTGTTTGGCCAGCTCGGCGGTGCAGGGGAGGGTGTAGGTGGTGCAGCGCATGAACCGGGGGCTGGCGTTACCTGGGGAGACCACAGCAGAGGTGGAGGTTATCAGGGTGGAGCGTGGAGGCTGTCTGAGGAAAGGGGGACGCGAGGGGGCTGGTAGCATGAGGAGGGTCCATCCTTATTGGAACATCATAAATCTTGAACCCAGTGTATTGCTTACTATATATATATTATACGGGGAATGGGTTAACCTAACAATTGTTAGTGTTTCTATGAACATCCTTACTGTACCGACAGAGATATATTGTTGTTTCTCTTTCTTCCGACAAATACGTGCGTATTGTAAGTCGCTTTGGATAAAAGCTTCTGCTAAATGCCCTACATGTATGATATTTATTGCATATTTGTTGTTTATTGCAAATAATGACCCAATCTGTGTGTGAACATTGAAGAAAAAAGGCGGCAATTATCCAAAAGTATTGCAGTATTTTGACCCTGGAAGTTTGGGGTAAAGAAAATGAAGGTCATCGTTCCACATAAACACACTGACGTGTTTGTTTATTCACCGGGCCGTACCTTGGTCCTGGACTGTGAAGTCGGTGGTGACCAAGGGGGGAACCTGACCCCTGACGTTGGTAGCGTAGACCTGTCCTCCTCGCTTGGCCTGATCGTCCTCGATGACCTGGGTCTGAAGGGAATCGTCTCATTCATTATCTACAGGACAGGCATTGGTTCAATTCAACAGTGTTCAGAGTTAAGCATAGATTGCTTGTTTAGATAACAGCCGATTCGTTGTTGGCTAGCAGGGACTATGCCGAAGGAATCTGTTGGCGACTCATCACATTTACAAAAGAAAGCAATGTTTTTCCTTAATAAATAAATAGTTGAAATTAGAAAAAAAGATTGCTTTATTTTGTCAATATCATGATTCTAATTTCAACTATTTATTTATTAAGGAAAAACATTGACATCTATCACAGATGTTGTCATCTGATAGGACACGCCTACAGATGATTTCCCGTGACAACACTTGCAACGCCTGCAGCTCATGCAAAGCAAGGCCCCCTACAAGAGGAAGCAGTGACTCAGTGGTGGTGAGTAGGTCAGAGCAGGCACATGTGTTCCTCCTCACTACGATTAGTTTGAGACCAAAGAAAACCAGACGCTAAAAACTGCATCTTGGTGGTAGAAGTGATAGTAAAAGAGAAAGGGATATCAGAGCCCCTCTTTCTGTACCAATCTGGGAAAACATACGGCACTTCAACTAGGGCTGGGACGACGCGTCAACGTAATCGATGACGTCGACGCATAAATTACATCGACGCGAAAAATGCACGTCGATTAAAAAAAATAAAAAAATAAAAAAAATAAAAGATGGGCGGCGCCGGAGCGTAGTAGCAACGCGAGCGGCTCCTCAGACTTTCATAAGTGCAAGGCGCCTCTAAAGTATGGGAATTATTTAATGTAAAAGGAAACGATTCCGTGATATGTCGTCTTTGCAAAATGGAGATGACTTTCCATTCTAGCACCACGGCAATTCACCAGCACCTGAAGAGGCGTCACCCGGTAGCAGCTGCAGATGACCGAGCACCGTAGAATTCTAAGAATGCATTACTTTGCACTTTTATTTTGGAATTTAAAGGCAATAAACACGTGTTGAAATGTTAAGGAATTCATATTTTTTTCATTCAGATATGTAAATCAACATGTATAAACTGCTATTAGTCAATTAATGGGGAGATAATCGAGAATCGAATCGAAATCGAATCGGACTGAAAAAATGAATCGTTAGATTAATCGATGCATCGAAAAAATAATCGCTAGATTAATCTTTTAAAAAATAATCGTTTATCCCAGCCCTAACTTCAACCAGTGTGTGGCACAAGCTGTCCATGGAGGCCTGGAGGTTGGATGGGTGTTCTACTTACAGGGCTAGGGATGGAGTCAGGGTCCAGCTTCTTCTGAGGCGGGCCGGCCATCGCTGATCCGGGGAAGGCACCCGGGAATCCTGGCTGGGGCCCTGCCATCTGGCCCCCAGCCATTTGGCCCCCGAACTGGCCTGCAGGGAATTAGGTGATTACTCGGTTAATTATTCACAAAGCTGCCAGATTTAGTTAACTATTAACCGGGCCATGCGTGGTAAATAACACCCTGTTCTGTCTAGGTAGACTCGATATTGATAACAATTAGATGAATGATTATCTGAGATCAATCCTGCGATATTATAGCAGAGTTTCTGGGGGGAGACGGCTAATAGCCTGGGCTGGAAACCACAAGATGCAACACTTTCACAAGAGTTTCCTGTTTCGTTACGGAGATATTCTACTGAAGATAACCAATTTGAGTGGAGGAAGCGGTTCCGAGGGAGAGTTGAATAAGTGTATTTCCACCGTGGATACTCTGCTAATGCGAATTTGACACTTATACAGACACGTGTTAACATTTTACTGCTGCTCCTTGTTTGTGTTCGCCCATTACGTGCTTACAAATCCCCGCCTCCAGCAACAGAAACAACATGATTGACCGAAACAAATATGAAACTAAAGTCAGTGAACCGTCTGTTCACACAGATTCAAGATCGCCTGTCATCAGACTGCAGATTTAAACCCAAAGTTGGTTTGATTTGTGAGGTTAAAAATTAACAACGCTCGATTCCAGGTCTCCATTAGTGTTGTAGGTGCTGTTGTAAGCCAGCTATCGTGTCGTACCTTGCTGCTGGGGGTATCCCGACGGACTATTGGGTCCCAGGCCCGGCTGCTGATAGGCCCCCCCTCCTGGGCCAGGTGGACCGGCGTAGGGCCCGCCCATCCCTGCCATTGGTGGACCAGACATTTGTTGGCCTGCCATTGGTGGACCAGACATTTGTTGGCCTGCCATTGGTGGACCAGACATTTGTTGGCCTGCCATTGGTGGACCAGACATTTGTTGGCCTGCCATTGGTGGACCAGTCATTTGGGATCCTCCCATTGGTGGACCAGTCATTTGGGATCCTCCCATTGGTGGACCAGGCATTTGGGATCCTCCCATTGGCTGACCAGGCATTTGGGATCCTCCCATTGGTGGACCAGGCATTTGGGATCCTCCCATTGGTGGACCAGGCATTTGGGATCCTCCCATTGGTGGACCAGACATTTGGTGGCCTGCCATTGGAGGACCGGTCATTGGCATGCCTCCCGGGGTCGACGGGTGGGGGGACATCTGGGGGCCCATCCCCGGGTGAGACGTGGGCTGGAACGGCTGTGGTGCTGCGGGGCTGGCCTGAGGCGGGCTCTGCATAGGACCTGGGGCTGCAGGCAACGCACAGGAACACACACAACCATCAAGACACCATAACAAAAGAATAAGCAATACACAGCAACACACACAACCATCAAGACACCATAACACAAACAATAAGCAATACACAACAACACACACAATAGTCAAGACACAGGAACACACTCAATAATCAAGACACAAGAACACACACAATAATCAAGACACAAGAACACACAATATAATCAAGACACAAGAACACACACAATAATCAAGACACAATGAAACACTAAACCCAGACATAAAGACTTCCATCAGAGAGAGATCAGAGAACCAGAAGGACCTTATTAGCAACATGATCAGGGATATAATCAGCTAATTATAATTAGGGAGAGAAAGGTCTGTGACCTTCTTTTGTTCTACCATTTGTTTATTCACAAAGATAAACATCAATGCACACATAAGACAAACCCTGTTTTCTATAAAATATAATAACTATCTATAAAATACTGAGTATAAATGAATAAAGTTATGCAACAAGTTCCTCCCAATACATTTTCTTAGACTGCACAAATGTATCAATGCATAAATAAAATATATAAATGTTTTCTATAAAAAATAATACCTCATATTCAAAATGCTGGGTTTAAATTAAAAACAGTACGTTACAAGTTCCTCCCCATGCATTTTGTCAGACAGCAGTGAACTACAAGGGCATTTTAACATACCGTAGTTCCCAAGGTTCATAGCGCCCATCTGATTGGTGAGCTGCTTTGCGGGAGGCGGAGCCTGCTGGCCCATGCCAGGGTACTGGGTCTGGGGGGGAGCGCCGTAGCCCGCCGCGGAAGCTGGGGCACCTGGGAAACTACCGGAGGGAAGAAGCTCTTTGAATGTCTCACCCGCTCTGTCATGCATTCAACATAAGCACTGGGGATGAAGAAACTAAGACATGATGAAGTCATTCAAAATGTAATGTATGTTGTACGTCCTGGCACCCAAAAAATATTACTCAGCATTGTGTAGCATCTTATCCTGGCTATCTTTGTGGGAATGGGTTAACCTAGCAATTGTAAGTGTCAGCACTTGTTTCTATGAATATCTTTACTGTACCGACAGCGATATATTGTTGTTTCTCTTTCTTCAACAAAATCTACTGACTTATAGTAAGATAAAAACGTCTGCTTAATGCACTAAAACGAAATGTAAATTTAAAAACGCTCGCCAGGTTTTACCGCAAAAATATTAATGCACACACATCTCTTTAGATACAGTGTGAGTTTCAATTCCCTGATTGTCCGTTTGCACTAAGGTCACTTTCCTCCAAGTCCATTGCTTGTTCTCTGATTCTAAGGCAGACGAGATGACAATCCGTCGTGTATTGAAGGCCTAATGAACACAAAAGGCTAGGAAGATACACTGCACAATGGAGTCCCAGAGGAGTTTCAAACACAGACTCAAGGAGGAGCTTGCCAAGTCACCAAACGCTTAGCTCAAATCCTTAAATAGTGCTAACATAAGCACCACAAACTTCTTCAGCCCATGTTTGACAGATTATCTTGGGTGTAACTAACAACTAACAGTCATTCACCCAGTCACTGCTTCATTCAGACGCCATTCGCCCACAGTTTGACAGGGGTCTAGTGTGAGGGAGGTGTGTTAGGCTTACCTCGGTGCGTGCGAGCCGTTCTGCTGGGCGTTGGGATTGTAATGGCTTTGTGCCGGTGGGGGCGGTCCACCTGGGCTTGACCCTGGCGACTTCATCCCACCTGAGGAGAGTAGAGTCATGTCACTGCGTGCTCACCCACACTGTATCTGCACTGGAACATACAGGCCTGATTTAAATCGAGGCTCAGCAACATCATAGGAAAATCATATCGTGTGGAATACATTATCTGTATCAGGGTGGCTGGATGGGTTAGGGTTGAAGAAGCTGGCCCCTAATGTACGCACTTATTGCATGTTGTACATCCTTGCACTTAAAAATAGTACTTAGCATTGTGTAGCGTCTTATCCTAGCTATCTTGGTTGTATACGGGAATGGGTTAACCTAACAATTGTAAGAGCTTGGCACTTGGTTCTATGGACATCCTTACTGCACCGACAGCTATATGTTGTTGTCTCTCTTTCTTCTGACAATTGTACTTATTGCAGGTTTCTTTGGATGAAAGCGTAGACGAAAGCCCTAAATGTAAATATAAATGTAGCATACACCATCTGTGTTCAGGTTGAATTCACATCAGCACATTGATTACCATGTTTATATCCTACGTATATTACGTGTCATCTACCAAAAAACGATTAGCTTTGAAATAAATCCAGAATCACCCACATGAATGTGTATATATTCACCCATAAATGTTGATGAACAGGAGGTATAATACTTTGCCACAGAGGTGAAATTACAGGAATGGAAATCCTTACGTTAATGATGGGTCTGTAGGCATGCCCGGGCCCATAATTAACATCTTAATGCACCTGTGTCCACGCCTACTCTAACACCACCTTGATAAAGGCCTATCCCCTCTCCTGGGAGCCCCATTGTACTCAGAGGACTGTACCTGGTGGTGGTGGAGAGAAGGCCTGTTGCTGGCCCCCATAGTGCCCATAAGTGTGCTGGTTGGGGCCCGGCCCATAGCCCATGGCCCCAGGCTGGGCCTGGGAGTACGGCGGCGCAGCTACATAACCCTGTTGACTCATGTTGCTTAGGGATGGCTTTCACTGTCTCCTCATGCCACGAAGAACCACTACAGGCAACCTGTGGAGTGGAATGGAAAGAACACAAATGTAGATCGTTTATCGATGGTGTTTATGACATATAAATCCCTTTTGAAACATTAAAGTGTGCAATATACACAAACTTTGATTATATCTTGCAACCTGTTGAGCTTTTGGCCCGACTTGGTTCGATATGCGCTCTCCAGAGACGACGGTTGTCTAAATGTTTATTAAAAGGAAGGCCTACACTACAGATAGTAAGTCCACACTCAACGTGGAACATGGACCTTTGGTTTCGCTTTATTGTGCCACACTTGATGTCAATTCAAGATAATACAATCGACTCGACTCGACTAGTTCCCTGTGTCTTGTTCGTGTCAGAGTATGTAATCCAAAGGCTTTCAGGAACTAAATAACAACAAGTAAATTGAGTTGGCGACAGCTGTCACAACAACAAAGCTCCGGTTCCGATTGTGACCAGGCCGGGACAAGAGGGACTCACGACGCTTTGAGCCCATGCAATACACACATTGTTAGTTAATCTGTATCCAAAATAAAGACGCACACCCGACCAGGGACCACCGCTGGAGTGGAGTCAGCCACTGCCCAGGAATTGCCACGTCAAAGATCCGTTATGCCCGACATCAAACCTCAGCATCCCTTCCTCCCCACCAACAACACAGTCTTTTATTGTGATACGTTGTGTTTCTCTGTGATGATGCACATTCAGGACGCGGACAATCAGACCACCAGCCAGACCCCCTATATCCAATAAACCCCAGCGCGTAATAAACAACATAGCGACCCCGAACCTGCGACGTTACAACGCGGACGTGTGTGCAAAGTTTTCTCCCTTAAACCCCTCAGAACTCCAGCTACCACGACCACCGCTGGCTCGCAGCCCGACGTGGCGTGGGGATATTGCCCCTATCCCGTTTAAAGGGTGAAACGTGTAGGTTTACCTGGAATAAAGGCGATGGGTGCGCTCTTCTCCTCTGTCCGGGTCCCTGCTGCTGGAGAGTGCCACGTCAAACTCCGCCACACGCACCGGCGCCGCTCGGCGCGTCACACACGGAGAAAGGAGAGGGGATGGAACTGCGCCTGCGCGGTTGGTAGGAAGCCCGTACACGTCAGCACAGGGGACTTTTCGTTTTTTTCTTTTTCTTTTTTTCTTATGCAAAACTACAGCGAACTCGCGTCTACAGCTGCAATTCTGACCTACCTAACATGTAGCTCGGGGGTGTGCTTTCGTGTCTTTATATTGTGGCACAAATCCTTTTATTGTGGATCGGAGACATCCATTAGAAATCATGAACACACAATTTCCTAGGCGGTATTTCCTAACTTTTTAATAAATAGAAGATTCAATAATTCAGGCAAGTCGATGGTAACGATGGTAATTGATTACAGGTGGTCCAGTTATCAGTACTTTATTAAATACGTTTCAACTTACTGGCAAATGAACCACATTTCTTCTTCAAATATAATTAGAAGAAGAAGATATTTAATACTATTATATATAGTAATTGGCTTTCATAATGAGAAACCCTACACGTAAATAAAAATATTAAGTTTCCAAACAAAGATATCAAAGCCATCCTCCATCAACATGAGCACAACTTTTCATGGGCGTCTGAGTGGAGGAGGGCGGGGACTCATCTGCAGGGGGCGGGGTCTCATCTGCAGGGGGCGGGGTCTCATCCCCGGGGGGGCGGGGTCTCATCCCCAGAGGGGCGGGGTCTCATCCCCAGATTTCAAGTTCAGAGATGATGGGGACATATAAACAGCAGCCTCTCTGGTCCTGGACTCCGACACAGTCTTCTCGGTGTCCTGGGTGTAGGTGCCCGCATGTGTGCGTGTGTATATGTGTGTGTGGATGTGTGTGCGTGTGTGCTGGTGCTGACTTGATGCGGTGGACGGTGTGAGCCAGGACCCTCACACACAGCATGGGCCCCGGGGAGTACATCTGTGTGACCCTGCGTGGCGGGGCCCCATGGGGGTTCGGTGTGCGCGAGGGAGACGGGGACACCTACACACCCTTTCAGGTCTACCAGGTATGATTATTTCAGTGACGTTGTGTTGTTTTATTTTGTCGAACTCTCGGACTTTGAGTGTTTTTGCTGTGTGGTGGTCTTTAGTTTTTTATGTGTCATTTGCAAAATCGACAATGTAATTCTTTGCTGAAAGAAAATATCTATAACGGGAAGATACATGCAATGTGCTGTGATGACGTGGTTCAGGCTTTTAATATTTTATTGCATACGATTTAAATGTTTTTGGTTGTCTTACTTCTTTATTTTATTGTGAAAAGACTGGTGTGTGTGCTGGGGTGGGGGGTGGGGGGGGGGGCGGCGTGGGGGCGAGAGATGTGGGACAGCGCGTGTTCCCACATAGTTTCTGCAGCCTTCTGCCTGTGTTTTCTACACGGATCCTCAGGACCCTTATATGGTCAGGCACAGGAAAGCACGTTGGACCGAGGTCAGAGTGATCCGTTATCGCTGGTTAAGATTCAGCGCCGAACTAAAACATGTGAAGGCCGGGCAGGCAGATGATGGAAAGATATGAAGGTCAGATGGAGCCAAGCGAAACAAACAAAGATGACCACAGAAATCTTACAAGACTTCACAGGAGCTGACAAGAGGTGTGAAGTATAGGGTAATGAGATGAGCTCATTTAATAGTTATGTTGTATTAAAACAGCAGAATAATGTGTTATTCCAGAGGGATACATACATTAGGGCTACTTTTTGTTGTCAAAACTATAGGTATATATATATATATATATATATGGAACTTTAAAGCAGAGTTAAAATCAACTTTAAAGTACTGCTGTTGCAAGATACAGACCAATACGGGGTTCATGGATTGATTTCCCTCTCTCTCTCTCTCTCTCTCTCTCTCTCTCTCGCCCTCTCTCTCTCTCTCTCTCTCTCTCTCTCTCTCTCTCTCTCTCATTGTCTCTGTCTCTGTCGCTCTCTCTCTCTCCCCACATACAGACACTAAATCACGCACACACATACAAACCCGTGCCTGTGTGTGTGTGTGTGTGTGTGTGTGTGTGTGTGTGTGTGTGTGTGTGTGTGTGTGTGTGTGTGTGTGTGTGTGTGTGTGCGTGTGCGTGCGTGTGATCGCGTGTTTGCCTGTGTATACTCTGCATAATTCGACTCTATTCCAAACTACAGAGGTTGTATTATACGCAGAGCTCTGTGAGAGAACTGTGATGGAAGGTTAGCGAGTGTGCCGAATCATGACTTCGTCATCTGGCACCTTGTCTGTTGAACTCATCAGGATTAAAGCCATGTTTTTCTGTTTTCTGGGGGGTAAAAACCATGACGGGTTCTCTCATTGGTGTTGTTTTCTGTTCTCAAGTCTGAAGAGGATCACTTGTCATTGTTTGCTGGCAAATTGAATTACATGCAGAGATCCGAATGCTGAACCTGGAAGCATAATGGGAGAGAGACACAACACAACGACCAATTTGGAGGCTTAAATCAAAGCCAGGATCTTTATTATTTATTTATCTGACCTGGACATCATTAAACATAAGAATTAACCCTAGTCACCAACCCTAATGCGGTTAAGACATCCAGCCTGCACTATGCACGCTATTTAGAATAACATTTATTATTTTTAACCATTTCTATCCAGTCCGAATTGTCTGTTATCATTTAAAAACATACATGTGTTGACCGGGGTTATAATGTTCATAGAATAGGACACTTTAAAACTTGAACGAGACTTCCGTGAGTGTTATTGTGCTGCCATGCTGCAGGCCTTAGACATCTAAAGCTTCGTCCTTCACCTGGAAGCAGTAACTCAGGAAAAAACAAATTGTTTAGAGGCTTCTAATGTTCAGAGATCCGAAGTTGAGTTTGCAGATGTGCCAGTCGTGCGAATTATCCCTCTCTCTGATCTCCTCCGTTGGTTATTAATGTGGTTATTGGAAACTCCTGTTAGGACTGGAACATTTTGTTTATTGGGATAAAAGTGAACTCCAAGTGTCTTAACAGGAAGGGCATTCACTCCCGCCATTGTTGTTCTCATCGAGTGAGGCTGGTTTTTCCTGGCTGGATTTAACAAGTCTTGTGCTATCTTACCATTTTACACGTGGCCTGCATGTTAACCGATGTTGACCTCCATGGTGAATGTATAAAATGACTTCTTAGAGTCTGTGAGGAAGTCCCTCCGTCGTGCGTTGAATACTGTTCATCACACAATATTATTCATACAAATATTTTACTGATTCCAAACTAGGCCACAGTGCCTTCGCATAAACACATAGGGAATTGATGCACAGTTAAGGAAGCCCTTTTTGTTTATTCCTGGACAAAGACAGCTGTTACCGATGAGATGCAGTGCTAATGGAGTGGCACAATAACCTTATTAAAGTGCTCTCTCTCTCTGTCTCTCTCTCTCTCTCTCTCTCTCTCTCTCTCTCGGATGGATGGATGAACAAGTGTCTGTGTTCATCCATTTGCCCCAGCCTTCCTCAGCAGTAGACCGCAGGAGCTCCACCATGCCTCCACTGTCGCCCCCTACATAGAAGCTCCGGCCTTGTGTATATCAAACCAAACATCAGCATTCCACGTCTGTGCAGAACCGTGTACTCGCCTTCAACGTCTCACTTCACGTGCAGCCAGCTGCAGAAGATAGTCAAACACCCCCAGCCTCACAGGCTAAAGGACAACAGGTCCTATGTGTCTGTCTTGAGAGAAACCAAAGCCAAAGACAAGATTTCACGAACGGTAGTCGTTTCATTCCGTCACGGTGGGTGGCAGGCAGGTATACCTGTGGCACAGCTGGAAGAGGTTTGCTTTTTAATAAAAGTATAAATAACTGAAGTGACCCTAAATGCTTAAAGATGCACAGAGAAGGGACCGCTGGGGGCAAGAGTTTTCCCATTATACAGTCCTGCATTTCCTGTGCTTGTCCGTTGTGTTTGAGCCTATTAAAATCCTAAATGCTGGAAATATTGAGTCAGGGCACTAGAGCACACTGAAAGCCCCTCTCTCTCTCTTTCTCTGTCTTTCTCTCTCTCTCTCTCTCTCTCTCTCTCTCTCTCCCTTATTGACCCCCAGATGCCCTTGTTCCTGAAGGAATTGTATTGTTATTATTAAATGTAACAGGGACTTAATGCAACGGCATGGAAACCCGATGGACTATGTTCACGTGCGGAACAAGACATCCACATGTGAACTATGGAAAAAAACATAAAAATAAACATAGAGATTATTAATGTAATCCTGATTTGCCTTAAGAGGACTCAAGCAGACTCGAGCAAGGAGCCATAAACTGTAAATATGCCAGCATCTGGGCTCTCCCATCTCTCTGTCTGTAAACCGGGAGAGGGTGTGTTTGAGGGAAGGAGAACACACGAGAGAGAGAGAGAGAGAGAGAGAGAGAGAGAGAGAGAGAGAGAGAGAGAGAGAGAGAGGAGGGAGATAAAGATAGATATAGAGAGAGAGGACCTGCCAGGTGGAGGAGGGAGGGATGGAGAGACAGAGAGCGAGAGAGAGAGAGAGAGAGAGAGAGAGAGAGAGAGAGAGAGAGAGAGAGAGAGAGAGAGAGAGAGAGAGATTTCCCCTCCTTTTTTGGAAGGCCAGTGTTTACGGCCGTGTACTCCTTAACCTCCCCCCCCCCACCCTGCAGGGAGGTGTGGGGGGGGGTGGGGGCAGCACACACAGGGATGCCATATACGGCCTGGTTGGAGACACGCGCCTCAGTAAAAAACACAAGGGATAGCGAAGGCACAAGGTGTGTTTTTACTGTTTTTAAAGTAACTAGGCTACAAAACAAAAGTGGCTGCCCCATAAAGCCCGGGGAGTTTATTTAGAACGATGGTGCTTCATGTGAAAAGACATCACGCTGTTAGCTTACGTTAGGCCAGTCTCATGGTCTTTATCCCTGTTGGTGGTCGGGGAGTTGGGCATGTAATTTTTTCCGTGAATAATTAGTAAATGTTTGGGTTTTAGTAAGAGTGCAGCGTTGGGATGTGAAGCCATGTACCCAGATACAATGTCTTTGTTGAAGGTGAGGATTAAGATATAAGGAGATGTAGTAGGCCTTATAAGTTGGCTACCGTTTGAAGATATGAAGATGGTTTAGTGTAGTTTCTGCAAGTACAGTACAAAATCACTGAGGCCTGTCTGCTTATGTTAGTGGACATCCCACTGTGACAAGTGTAGTCAGCTAAGCCTAACAGATAGTTTAATTATGTATGACAGAAGGAAGGATTAGTTTGGCTTGATGGCTTAACATATAGTCTGTAATGCATGTGTGTATATGTGGCTGTTCATGTAGTGGCTTTCAACTTGCACTTGCTCCACACCGCCCTCTAGCGGCACATCCTTGTTATGACAAGCACTATTCCTCTTCTATAAATAAACCAGGTACAATGTGTTGACGATGCAATTTGGCGTCTGTATTGTGCTCTGGCGATGTAATTACAACAACGTGTCTGCTCTGTTATATGATTATGCATTGTGATTACAATCTGGCTGTGATCAAATCAGAGCAAGGCTTGAATATTTACCTCCAGTGTCAACTGCCCTAAAAGTAATGGATCTCTGGTGGGATAATCAATGTAATTGCCTGTTTATAAGTAACCAAACGTGTAAATGTTATTCTTGGAAGACAAGCTTTAAATGGGGATGCCAAGAATTTGCAGTTTACTTCACAACTAGTTTGTAAACAGAAACCCCAAGGACAGGTTTATTGTTGTAAGTGATGTGGAAAAGTAGGGTGTAGGGTTATTTCATCGCTGCCAGGGGGCACGGTGACCCTGTCAGCTAAATAAAGGCACAATGACGTATCTATAAGCAGTGTTATTTAAACTTCGTCTTATAACCCATACACCTTTCCTCCGCGGTGTTCCATCTTGCCCTGCTCCTCGGATACGTCCCTCCCTTCCCCTGTGTTTCCCTCCTGTGATCAACCTCGTCCTGTTATCGGTTTCCCCTGTCCCTCATTAACTCCCCTCCGAGTGGATTTAGTCATTGTGTTTCCCTCTCACTTCGTCGCAGTAGCCTACGATGTATTTTGACTTTAGGGTTTCTGAATTCTGAGATTAAAGTCTGAATTTGAAATAATTTGAACTCAAACCTAAAAAAGAAAATCACTTATGGCTCTATCCTCTTCCGTATACCTCTGTGTCTAGCGCATGGACCTATTAAGGAAGGCCTAGCGTATTTTCCCGCAGTGATCTGTTGAATATCTTCTCGACTCTTTACGCATCATGTTTAATTTGTCCCATTGCCCTGATGGTTACTGCCTCCCCGTGAACCAAACCATTGCCTCCTGTAAATACGACTTCTGGTTCTAACTGCCTGTCGTCACGGGTCGTATGTTGAGTCCAACACCTGAACACGGAATGATTTGACTCACTCGTAGCCTACTTCCCAAAACATTTATTTTTGTATTGGCAAAACTTGATGACATTTCATGTTCCTCTATCTTGCAAATACACAAATATTATAACATTTTATTGAACTTATCATTATTATTATCTTTTTTTTTTTTAAAGTATAGGCCTTCTAACTTATTGTTTATCCTTTGGCTAATAAATTGGGCTTTGGAAGTAAAACAAAAAGACCTGTGTCATACGCTATGCTTTCTCATTAAAAAAAACCATTTTATAGACCTCCAGAGGCAATTACCAGAGAATGGAGACATAAAGCTCGGGTTAGCAATAGAGTTGCGCTTTAAACCCTTCTGTCCAGAGCAGACAGAGAATAACGTTATGGAGCTGGAAAAAAACCGTGAATCTGACCTTGTTTTGTCCATTACAACAATACAGCGTGAAAAAATGGTTTCCACAACACAAACCTTGCATAACAACAATCTGGATCCCAAATGCCTATATCTTTATATAAAAAACAAAAGAAAATGGTCCTAACTTTAAAGTTGCTCCCATCTGGTGTCTCATTAAACTACTGTAGATGAACTTCCATACAGTATGTGACTGCATTGTGAACTGAACCATCTACCCACAACGTAGTAGTGGGTAGATGGTTGTAGTTATCAAACACGGTTGTGGCTTTCCCTACTCTTCTTGTGACTTCTCGGCCCAATCCCATTTCTACCCCTTACCCCTTCAAAACCAGGGGGAGGGGTAAGGGGAAGGGGTAGGGGGTAGAAATGGGATTGGACCCTCATATCCATGGACGTCATGACACTATCTGAACCAACAGCACAAACCCCCTAGAAAAGCTTTTGTGTTTGTTTACACTCTGTATCGTAGGTCCAGGAGGACGGGCCTGCCTTCAGCGCTGGAGTGAGGGACTACGATGAAGTGGTGTCAATCAACGGAGAGCCGTGCGAAGAACTGCATCTCCCAGAAGCCCTTTATCTGATCAACTCCTCCACAGACTGCCTACAGCTCCTCCTGAAGAGGTAGCCTAGTAGTTGTGTGTGTCTCTCAATTGCGACTTATCGCAATGAACAGCGGCATGTGTCTGCTCACGTCATCCTGTGATGGTTGAATTGAGTTCTGTGTGATTCTAATGGGGTTTTCTTGTGAGCCAAGGCCTACAGTTGAGGCTTCGTGTTATGCATAAGAATAACTACATTAGCATTTCGGTGGTGTGTTATGGCCTTCCCTCGCACATCAGAGTGCATTCAATCAGACACTGGTGCAGTCATGCATGAAAGCATACACTGGGCCGAGTGGGACAGTGTGAACGCAGTACTTTATGAACATCTCAATGCATGGAACGATGTGCCAAATCTTCCTATACTATACAAAACTCAATTTAGGTAGAAGGGCGTGTCATGGTTTTAAAGAAAATTATATCTAAAATATAATGTCTAAAGTACAGTACATCCTCTGTTTGTTTACTGTTTTGAGTTGTGGAATGGCATCTAAAGAGCAACTTCAGTGGTAACACTTTACAATATGGGTGCATTAATGACCAATAATTATCATTAGTTAATGTATTAATAGGAAGTTGTATTTAGCATTAGCATAGGGGTGAGGGTTAACAGGATAGGAATAATTTATAAATGAATCCCTTAGTAAACATGAATACAGTTAGTAAACAAGAACACAAAAGGACCGGTCACTGAGGCCGAACAGAATTTAATTTCAAGCCTGCTTTCGCAGAGGGCAGCAATCGCTGTCAATTTATTAGTGACCCTATTAGTGTCCCAAACGAAGTGCAAGCTGGTTTTAATGGCACGGCGTTCCGCCTCAGAGATCCCGTCTGGACGCTGATGCGTTCGCCTGATTGCATTTACAAGGAAGTCTGTGAGACGAGGGCGCTGTTACGCACTCCTCCGTCGGAACTCCTATTGATGGCATGCTGCTCGTTGACAAAGACACACTCGATTTAACGACGAAGGCATGTACATCACAACATCCCCTGGTTTCATCAGAATAAATATGAATTTAAACATGAATAGATGATTAATCTTGTAATTAGTGAGTTTTGTTTTTTAATGTTTTCAATGATCTCGACGTGAACCTGATCTTGACAACATGACAACCCGAATTCGAGAAGACTCAAAAGACCACGGAAAGCTCGCACCTTAACACATTTAAATAAATTTAAAAAGCCGTCGCGACGATTCGACGAAGACGTCCGAACAGCTAAATCCTCTCCCTCCTCTTCGATACAGGTACGGCTCCAGCCCCACCGGCAGCATGGACCCAGACGACGAAGAGGAGGAGGAGGAGGAGGAGGAGGAGGAGGAGGTGCGATACCGCCCGACCACATCCCCCCGCGTGACCCTGGAGAGCACCACCCTCCACATCCTGTCCGCCGGCCGCCCCCACCCGGCCGCCCGCGGCCCCAGGGACCTCTACGTCTCCGAGCGCCCCGACGGGGACGGCTCTCCCCGCTACGGCGCGGCGGTCCGGGACCCCGACCCCGAGGAGGGTCAGCCCCCGCTCCGCCGCTTCTCCCCCGGCGCGGCCGTGGAGCTGCGGCTGTCCCTCCCCCCCGACCCCCCGGAGTGCACCTCCCTGGGCAGCGCCCTGGGCACGGAGGGGCTGACCTGCGCCCCCGAGGCCGCGCCCCACACCCACACCTCCACCCGCTCGCTCTACGTGCCGGCCCCGCCCCCCCGGGAGCCCATGGGCCAGCGGGGGGTGGTGCTCCGCCAGGCCGGCTCCGCCTCCGGGGGGCTGGGGCAGGTGGAGTTCACGCTGCAGCACCCCGTCAGGGGCGGGGCTGGCGAGGCGGCGGTGGGGGGGCCCGGGGCCGGCGGAAGCGTTGGATCCCGGGGGACGGCGGGAGTCGAGGGAGGGGGCGGGCGCAGCGAGGGAACCCCTCCCTCCTTCTCCGTCTCTTTTGGCGTTCCCTCGGAGGAGGCCGGCACTGTGGAGGAGAGGGACCGCGACTCTGAGGGGGAACCCCAAGAGCCCAACAAACACCACGCCCGGCACGCCAGTAAGAACCCCTTCTTCTGTTGTCGATCGTACGTCATGCCGAACTGTGTGTGTGTGTGTGTGGTGCTAATACGCGTGTGTGTGTGTGTGTGTGTGTGTGTTATATGGCACTATTCGTTCGAGGGGGATAACACAGCTCTAACTAACACACACATGGACAATCGGTATCAACATGTGCCATGTTGTTGTGATTGTCTATCCCATGCCGTGACTTGAAGTTAAAAGCCTGAATAGCATCACGCATCTCTCCCTGTGTCTTACAACCTGCCTGCCAGACTGTTGCTTTGTACAGGAATAGACCGGTTGAAACCTGAGTTGCAACAGAATTGAACCGTATAAGAAAGAAACAACAACGGCTAGGGCTGGATTTATCCTTTTATGCAAACGAAGATCAGTTTCAGGATTTATTCGTGCGTCGTCAGGGAGGGGAAAGCCGTTCATTTGATGAATTAGGATGGCAGCATGCCTGTGAGACATAAATAAAACACCCAGGCCCCGATGATGGCTGCAGCAGCCTCCGTTTGACGGACACGAGCATGTGCTCCCCGGCTCCGTCACCTGATCTCCGTCAGAGCTGGTATCTAAACGGAGCTAAAAACGTAAGTCCGTCACTACTCCAGCCTGGCCAGCATCTCCTCCGCCTTAAGGTTGGTCTTTGAGGAGTACCAAAAGTAAGAGGAACTTGTTTGGATTTAATTTTTTCTGGGGTGATTATGTGTCATCTTTGCGTTGTGCTTTTGAGTTGACTGCGGTTGTGACGTCGTTTGAGGGGGTGAGGTTTGTGGTCATTGTTTAGGGGCTAAGGCCAGGGGAGAATTTCTGAGAACTGACAACTTGGACGTGGACTTACTGATAAGGACTTGTAGCTATGCACTGGTTGCTTGCAAATGCATTGCATGCAGGCTCTTTGAATTATTATACAGTATTTTACTACTGGCGATGTCACTGAGCATTAAACTGTGCTGATGCGTTGTTTATATCTGTGTGGGGAACGAAGAGGTTAGACATGGGTCAGTGGATCAGGACATTTCTTGATTGGTTTGTAAATCATTTGAAATCCAATCAATTTTAACAATTTGATGGACCAATCATGCTAGTAGAAAAGGTTGCTTAGGGAAAATAAATATTAAACCTTTTTTATGTTGTGAAAAACGCAATGTTTGGCTTGTCAGATATATCAAATCTAAATGATTTGATCTATCTTTTAACATCTGTCACATTGAGATAAAGGATTCATTCTCTGAAATTGCAGTACAACGTAACGATATTCCATTTTGGTTATGACCTTTCTCACAAGCATTGTTGTGCGTGCATAAAACTAGGTTTCGTAGAAGGTTTAGAAAGGGCTGGCATTCCCCTATTCCCAGGCTCCTAATCAGTAACGCCTCAGGAATTTTGTTCTACAGCAAATGTCAGGATGAATGAATAAGAGATGAGATGAGAATGAGAAGAAAGTTTAACACTTTCTTAACTCTTTTCTTAAGAATACAGCTTTATTCTGTTTAACATCAAGAGCAATATGGAACATTGAAGCTGATCAAGTCTCTAATAAATCAATTACCATGTTTCTCATACCACAATGACAACAGAAACAATGACAACAAACAACTATGTTTGTGGTCATTACTTTAAAAGTATCAATTCATTTATTAATCAATTAATACCCACCACTGCTGTGAGGTCAAGTCCCGACACACAATGCCCATACAGTGTCTTGTTTTCTCTGACCTTTGACACTGAGCACTCATGTTCCCTCTCTCTCCCTCTCTCTCTCTCCCTCTCCCTCTCTCCCTCCCTCTGTCTCCCTCTCTCCCCCCAGGGCTCAGGCGCAACGAGAGCCTGTCCGAGAAGCAGGTGAAGGAGGCCAAGTCCAAATGTAAGCGCATCGCCCTGCTTCTCTCCGCCGCTCCGCCCAACCCCAACAACAAGGGGTTGTTGATGTTCAAGAAGCATCGGCAGAGGGCCAAGAAGTACACTCTGGTGAGCTACGGCACCGGGGAGAGCGAACCCGAATCCGACGGCGAGGACGACGGCGACGAAGACGGCGAACACACCGTCGAGTTCACCCTGCTGGCCACGAGCGACGCCGACCTCGACGGGCACTTCTTCACCGACACCCAGACGGGAAAGGGCGTGCTCACCATCAACTGGGACAAGGGGCTCCTGGAGATCGAGCGCATTCTGAACAACCCGGAGGAGATGGAATGTCTCCCTGACACCAAGGGCAAGGGTGCAGTGATGTTCGCGCAGCGGCGCCTGAGGATGGACGAGATCACGGCGGAGCACGAGGAGATGCGACGCCAGGGGATCCCCGTGGAGGGGCTCCAGGAGACCGAGACCAAGGCCTCCTACCAGCAGGTGGAGGAGCACTCGTACAGGCAGTCCACCAACGAGAGTAGTGCCTACACGGATGTGGCTGTGCAGCAACAGCAGCAGCAGCAGCTGGAGCAGCAGCAGCAGCAGCAGCAGGAGCAGCAGCAACAACAAGAGTACCAACAGTACCAGGAGCGACAATACTATGAGCAACAGCAACAGCAGTATCAGCAGCAACAGCACCAGCAGCAGCAGCAGCAACAGCAGGAGCAGCATCAGCAGCAGCAGCAACAACTGTATCAACAGCAGCAACAGCAGCAGCTACAATACGAGCAGCACTATCAGCAGCAACAACAATATGAACAACAGCAATATCTGCAACAACAGTCTTATCAACAACAGCAGCACTACCAACAACAGGAGTATCAGCAACAGCAGGTTAAGCAGTACGCTGCGACCAATGGCACAGTCCACCACCAAACCAATGAAGTGCAGAGCTCATATGCCAATCATACGGCGAAACCTTTCTCCGTGGAACAGATGACCCTCAACCCCTACTCTCCCGCCATGAGTGGGACCAACCAAGATCCGAACAGCCAGGGAGAGGAGATAGCGTCCCGTGATGAACGCATCGCTACACCTGCGATCAGGACGGGCGTCTTGCAGGACACCAGAAAAAGAAGCACAATGTTCACATTTAAAGAGGCACCGAAGGTGTCGCCCAACCCTGTGCTGCTGAACCTCCTCAACAGGAACGAGAAGAAGGGTTTTGAGTATGCAGCTGAAGAAGACTTCCTTAGCCTAGGGGCTGAGGCCTGTAACTTCCTCCAGTCTACAAGAGTCAAACACAAGACCCCTCCACCGGTTGCTCCAAAGCCCGTTATTAGCCCCACCTCTCTATCATGGCCCCAGCAGATCGAACTGACCAACCAGGATCAGCCTGAGCTCGCTGAAAATAGTGTGCCGGCACCTGCTGTCGCCCCCACCGTGGAGGCTGCCGCTGCTCCTGAACCAGAGCCAAACCCTGCACCTGCTGCTGAGCCCTCTCCTCCCCCCGCCCCCCAGCAGGGCCCTGCCAACAACCACCCCGATCAAGAGCCCACATGGATTGTCCCGGAGCCCCAGACCAAACCTCAACCTCAACCTCAATTTCAACCTCCACCTCCCACTCCACCACAGCTAAGGGCAGCATATGAAGAAGACGGCACTAGAAATTCTCCCACAGAGCCCCCCGCAGTCCCGGTGAAATCGTGGGTTCCAGCATCAGCTCCAGCACCAGTTTCAGCACCAGCACCAGCACCAGCACCAGCACCAGTGCCGTCACCAGTACCAGCACAGCAACACCCAGCACACAGTTCCTGGGGATCAGCTCAAGTGCAACCACAGGAGCCGGCTCCACGCCACTCCCCCTCACCGCTTCCTTGGGTGACACCTCAACCCCCTCGTCCCCAGGTCCAGCCTTCACCAGTCAGGAATGACTGGGCACCTCCTCAGTCCCCTCAGCAAGCCCAGCCAGCATGGGCCCAGCCACAAGAGCAGTACCAACCTCAGACGAATACTGCTCCAGCAGCATGGAGCCAGCCTCAAGAGCAGTGCCAACCTCAGACGAATAATGCTCCAGCAGCATGGGCCCGGCCTCAAGAGAAGTCCCCTCCTCTGACAAATAACCCGCCGCCATGGCTCCAGCCTCGAGAGCAGCCTCAACCACAGCTTGTCCAGCAGCCTTGGAATCAGCCTCAGCAACAAATGCAAGGGCAACCTTGGGCACAGCAGCCACAGCCAAATTACCAACCTCAGCAACCATGGGGGCAACAAGCTCAGCCAGTGCCACAGGCACAACCACCATGGCTTCAGCAAGCTGCTCCACAACAAGCCTGGGCCCAGGGCCAGGGACATCCTCAACCACCCTGGCTTTCGGCTCAACCCCAGCAGCAGCTGGATCAAATGAATGCTTGGCCCCCGTCTCAGCCCCAACAGCAAGCCCAACCACCTGGATGGATGCAAGCGGCCCAAACCCAACCTCAAGCTCCTTTAAATCCATGGGCTCCAGTACCTGCCCAAGCCCAACCCCAACCAACATGGGCCCAGCAGCCTCAAGACCCCACCCAGCCGCCCATGCATCCCTGGGGGCCAGAACATGGTCATGCCCAACCTCAGCAACCGTTGGCCCAGCCGGTTCCAACCCCTTCTCCGCAACCGCAACAGCCGAACTGGCAACAGCCCCCTCCGCAGCAACCACAACCCGAACCACCTTTGAAGACATGGTCTCCAGCTCAGGCAGCTCCCCTAGCACCTGCACCTTGGGGGGCTGCACCGTCACAATCAACTCACGCACATGTGTCGGCTCCGGTGATGAGGGTAGCTCAATCGTCCCCCAAGCCCGGAACTCCACAGAATGACGGCTCTCCGACTCCCCCGCAGCCCTCCAACCCGTACACGTTTCACCGGAGGTCCTCGTCACCCATCAACCCCATGGCCACGGTGTTGATTCCGTCCGCCTCGTCGCACGAGATGCCCTGCTCTAGAGGGAAGGGCGCCGACCTGTTTGCCAAGAGGCAGTCCCGCATGGAGCGGTTCATCGTGGACTCTGAGTCCGTGCAGGCCAATAAGGAGAGCCGGTGTGCGTCACCGGTGGCCTCCCTTCCGACGGAGTGGAAGTATTCATCCCAAGTAAGAGCCCCCCCCCCGTTGGCATATAATCCCATTCAGTCCCCGTCCTATCCCCCAGCAGCGATCAAACATCCCCCGCCGTCTAGCCCTAAATCCAAAGCCAAGAAGAAGGAGAAGGAAAAACCGAAGCCAGCCCCCAAACCCCTCAATGTTATAGAGGTGATGAGGCATCAGCCCTATCAACTCATGTCCTCCCTCTTTACGTACGGCCCTGCAGCAGAGGCTGCAGAAAAGGCTGCAGCGGAGGCTGCAGAAAAAGCCGCAGCTCATCTTGCGGCTAACCCCAACCCTCCCGTGCAAAATGCGCCAATGCAGTATGAGCAAATGGCTCCGGTCCAGTATCCTGGACCGATGACCGCCCCTTACCCCGGGCAGATGTATGGGATGCCGCCTCATCCCTTTATGCAGGAAGGCCAGTACCAGCAAGCCCCAATGAATCCTTACGCACCTCCAAACCCCTATCAGCAAGCCCCCAGTGGACCCTACTACCAACCATATCCCCCACAGTATCAACAAGCCCCACCCAATGGGTATCAACCCCAGTCCCCAAGCCAGCCCTACCAGCAGACCCCCCCGGGGGCTTATCCACCAGCTAGTAACCCTCCCTACCAGCCCGCGCCCTACCAGCCCACAGAGCCTGCCACCCCCAGTGTCTACGTCGCTCCCGGCACCCCCTTAATGTCCAGGCAGGACTCTGCGTCCGGTAGCAGCAGCGCAGTGGCGGCTGCCCCAAAGCCGAGGTTTATGGCTAAGAAAGCCTCGGCACAGGTGTGGGCGCCGAGCGTAGGCGGCGATGATGAGTGAGGAGGATAGGGTCGGGGCGCTTTGATCCTTGTTCGCTTTACGAACCCCGAGTGCTTTTGTCAGGGCGCGGATAAACCGCAGCGTTTGAAAGGCTTAGTTCACCTTGGTGTGGTTTGATTTCCATAGGAAATCATTTTGACAAGTCGTATCCGTTTTGAGTTGCGTGTGCTCATGGAGAGCCAGGCATAGCAAGATTCATTCAGGATCAGATGAGAGATGAGGAAAAATAGTGATATATTATTTTTATAAAACATGTACATTTAGACAAATGTACATACTATGATGCACAAGGGGATCTTAATTCCCGGGATGACTAGGGAAAGGGGAGTAAGATCAGAAGGTTGGGGAGCGAGTAATAAGTGAAAAGAAACATGATGATCGGAAATTGATGCAAGTAGATGACAGCATCTGGAAAATGAGAACTGGAAAGTGATACTTAATGACGAGAGATGGAAATGGGACAACAACTAAAAAAACGTGGCTTAAAATGTCAAGAAAAAAAATCATAAAACTAAAAAGAAAATAATGCTGTGACATCACAATGCAATAAGAGGACAAAACTATTGCTTGCTTGCCATCCGAACGCATCATTTCTAAATGCAATTTAGATCCACGAATTAATAGTATTTTATCTCAGGGTCTTCGGAAAAACCCCTCCCCGAGCGCCTTGGTTTTATTTAAAACTTGAGGCCAGCTGTTGCGTCATGTTTAGGGCTAAATTTAAACCCACGCTGAATACATGGGAGGAAGTGTTTTTGGACAGCTGAACTAAAGCGAGACTTGGGTTACAACTTCAGCCAGCGTCAGTGAGTGTCTCACCCTTACGTTTCCTTGAAGGAAAAGATTAAAAAAAAAAGCTGGGGATACGATTTCATATTTAATAGCTAAATATCCTGACTATAAACTTTGATTTCCCACACATCCGCGGCTGCTTTTATTTTATGAATGGGATATTAATATATGAATGAAAGAATAGATTATATAAAAGGAAGACCTGGTGCTGAGGACTAGCAGTGCTGTAAGTTTCATCCAGGCCTTTTCTTTATTGCATTGCTTTCTATCTTTCTGTTCATTTTGTGTTGTGACATGTTTCTTCTCTGTGTTTATCTTCATTGTTCACCTTCTCTATGATTCACCACATTAAAATATACTTTATCCTGACCTGCCTTTCCTTTCTCCTTCCTTGCATCTATGTTTGGAAAAGCTTTCTTCTGCTGAACTTTCCCTGATTTGTCTTTCTTCACACTTGCCAAACTTCTCCCATCAGCAAAATACACTTTTGTTTTTGCATGCATTCTTTTACAATACACTGGTACAGTCAAGAAAGATGTGACACAGCTGCTCAGAGTTCAAGATTAACTAAATATTAGTGGAGGAAAATATCAACGATTACAATGACGGGCAAATTAAATGAATAACTACTGCTTATGCTGTAATAACATTTCTATGTAAGCCTACTTGAACAATACTACAATAAGGCACATCTGGTTGTTCAAGTAAATACATTTTGATTATACATGTGGCTTAACAAGAACATAGGGGAGACCCTTGCTTAAGAAACAATAACAGAATAACTTATTGGACCAAAACCAAAGAGAGATGAGTTTTAGCCTAAATGTCAGGGAAACAGCTATCTATCAACCTGGGACTTAGTTGTGTAAGTGAGGCTTCACTATATATAGTTCTGAACTAGGCTAAATGCAACTTAGATTTCGACTCTTACCCACTCTTGGGTCAGAATACCTGGACTGACATTAGAAACCTTAGCAATTCTATCAGCGTGAGAGTAACTTATTATTTAATTTTAGCTTACTTAGAAGGATTTTGTTGTGGATACCCCCTAAATCTACCACCACTTCCTACCCCATCTCACTCTATTTCTATCCTTTTCTTCATAAGGTCAGTTCATTCTATCACTTGTATGGCTTTTTAATCACTTTGTTTATGCATCACTGCAATTGCACTTTTCAACCAGGTGATGGCAGCACTTTCATTCGTCTTGAAACGAGCAATTACCAGAGTCCAATTGGGAGAATCCATTGGAAGGGAAAATATGTTATTTATACCTTGAACATCTCACCGTCTCATCCGCCACAGAGAAAGTAGATCCAGTGTAAACCCGGTACTCAGGAAACAAGAGGACCAAGTCACAAGCAGGACCCTTTAGTGATGCTATGATGTTTGTGCAACATTGTGAAGTAGAGGATGGAGAGGAAGCATCCAGACATACTTACTTTGGATAGTAAAGAAATAACGTCCTATAAAGCAAAGAAGTTAAGGAGATCTCATAAGGACTACTATGTTCCCGACAATGGGACTACAAAATGCGCATCTCAGATATTTTTGCCCCATTGCGGTCATAACGTTTTGTTTCATGCAGGCTGCATAAACCTGCATAAACTAAATAGTTGTCACATTGAGCATGGTGGCTCAAGCTCACACTCCTGTCCACTCGTATGTATGAAATATATCCCAATTAATGTCATTGCATGAAAATAATTGTCGTTCATGTTGATGGTGCGTCACTCTAAATGTTCCTGACGCAAGGAAATCCTTTCTTATCACAGTGTATGTGTACCGTGCTAAAGTAGATAAGAAGGGAAGCACTGAAGCCCCTTTCCTTAGCATTTACAGAATTCCAGCTGCCATTTACACACTTCCGGGTCATTTCAGTCAGCTAGGAATCTTCTGAAACTAGACTATTGGACCGCAGCCCAGCGTTAATGTACTTTCCCTGGAGAATCCCTCTTCCATCACTGGAGTCATCTTGTCCCGTTTGGGTTTGGTTTTGAATCTTGATAGAGACATAGCGCTTTATGTGTATTTAATTGAAAAGTTATCTTATTCACAATAGCACTTATTGTGGTCTTCACATATATTGGCCGAGGCGCGGTTATAGCCTTTGCGTAATCTGTTAGTTAAAGTGTCTGTCCGTAAAAAAGAGTTAAAGTGAGGCAAATTATTTATTTGCAATTGTATTACTTTATTAGCTATGTGCTGCTAATCTTGTTTCCATAATGTTTGGATGACACACACACTTGAAGCCTGGCTGAAACCCATCTCAACGTCTCCTCCTTGCAGGCTCCGGGCAGGAACTACTCTCTCTCCCCTCCCGCCAGCAGAGTGTCGTCTCTGGGTCGCCACCAGGTCTCGGCCTCCCTGTCCCCAAGGCCTCACGCTCGAGTCTCCACCGCACCCCCAGCAGGGAAGCAGGGCGCCTGGCCGGAGCTCCGTCTCAAAGCCCCTACGCCCTGGGAGGCCGCCTCCCGCCATCCCATGGGCCTGGTGGACGAGGCGTTCACCCACCAGAGCCTCCACCAGGCCATCGCCTCCAACGTCCGCCAGGCCGTGGAGCGCAAGCTGCTCCCGGAGCCGCCGGACGACTGGAAGGCCCGGGTGTCGTACCAGCCGACCGCCGCCGCCCCGAGGACTGGCGGGTTTCAGAGCCAGTCCTGGAGCTACAGTCGCAGCCGGAGCCAGGGTCGACCTCCGTTGCCGTCGTTTGTGTCGCCTCCTCCCGCCGGCACGAGCAGCGTCGCGACACCCGGGCGCTACTACGGTTCTCTGCCCAAACAGTGGCGGCCTCAGCCGGGCACGACGGACCCACAGCTCCGGTCCTCTGCGTTGATGTCCGAGTACCGAAGGCCCTCGGCCAGGCCCACCTTCACGGCGGCGTACAACAGCAAAACCACGTGGAGCTGCAAGCGATAAGTGACACACTCGGAGTCAAGGTGGTCGTTGACGTTTGGGCTTGAAGTTCGTTTTACACCAGGCACGATTTTGCTTTGCACTTTTCTTTTGCAAACCATAGAATGAAAACATAGTTTAACTAACGTTGAATTTCAATACACATATGAAGCAAGTTATATTTTAAAATATCATTGATTTTTAGGTTCACTACAGCCATCAATTCACAATATCTTTGTATTTTGTCGTTTCGTTCATACGCGTCGTTTCTGATGTAAATTGCTTTTAGTAAACTTGTCGTTTAACCTAAATAGGGCTATAATATAACTTATTGAGGTTGATATTTCACAATGACAGATATAGAAGAGTATTGGAGTTGAATGTAGTTTATTGCGTCTTTGCTCTGCATCCAAAAAAGGTTATTTTAGTGTATTTTTCACAGTAGCACCTCTTAAGAAGAGTCATTGGCATGTTGTGAATGGTAGAGTGCACATTATAAGTTTGAAAATAATTTGTGCTTAATGTGTGGGTAAGTGGATGAAGGGAAATGGATTGAGAGATTCCTTAATTGGAAATTAGTTGGAAATATAAGACATTAACTCATGCTGTATTTTTGCCATGCATCACACAGCCTGTCTTATCGATTGCAATATGGCTGAACTGAAAAGCTTGAAATTGATGAGCGTTATTACGATTTGTTTGAAGAAGTTAAGAGTGGTTGGTGATTATATTGCAGCTGCAATATAACTAGTGTTTGATACGTTGGGTGTATTATTTATATACAATCAACACGATTCTGGTGTGACTCCAGTTATCTATGTAATTCTACTACAGTTGAACCATTTTGCATGCTGGGCTGTGAACGTTTGATTCTCCTCTCCTCTTCCTCTCCAGTTTATTAAAATCTTGAGCCTGAGCAATTTTCTCCTGATTTATTTGTTGTGCTCCCATGCAAAACATCATCTGTAATCAGTTTCAGTGAGCAGCGACGTGTTGCGGTAAACTGGGCAAAGGCTAAATCCATAACCCGCCCTGCGGGAGGAACACAAGCTATTTGTTATGTAAACCCCACTTCAGATTATTTCATTATTATTATTTTTTTTTATAACTTTCTTACTTTCCGCTCATCAGCATGTTGTTGCTAGACAACGAGAGACTAAGGCTGGTACAGGAACAATATTAGCATCCTTATGTATCGGCATGGAAGCTTTTCCACTGCTAGACTTCAGGCAGGTCCCCCTAAATGAGCCTTATCGTGTGTAATTACCTTCTGTGTGCAAAGCAGCAGTCTATATTGAATTTCCTCATTTAAAAAGCAACTAGGGATTTGGGAGAGTATGATGCATAGATGTGCATCCCTTATAGTTGCTGCTTATGTTACCCTCATCACGGTCCTATATAGATGCTTTGACATAGCTTCACCCGCTATCCTCATTCAAGTGATTTAATGAAGCATAATACAGCAGACAATACTGTATCAATAGCAGTATAATTAAAGTATGCAGAGGTGTATCTCATGACATAATACCACCTAATGAGCTACACCTGTTTGACACTATTGAATCAATATTCTTAACAGATATATCGTTTTTATTTGGTCATAATTTGCCCTGTGCCTTTTTAGTTTAGATTTTTTTTAATGGTTTCTCATCTGGGCAGTGTCAAACACTGCACTTTTTTCCTGTGGTTTGCTGTCATGCCCTGCTGCACCTTGTTAGTGAGGCTCTTTGGGCGTTTGAGGGGATGTCTTTAGGAGTCGCATGCCTCCACATCCAACCGGGGAGGGGGGAGGGGGTGGGCGCGGCTTGTTACCTTGGAGACGGTCGGTTACGTAACAACAGGGGGAATCTGGAGACGGCAAAACAAGAGAGGGGGGCGCCAGTCAGTGCTGTAGTTGTACATCATAGTTTTTGAAATTGATTTGGAAAAGCATACAAGCAGTATCTATGTATGCTTTCTATCTTAACATTTTTTGGATGTAAATTCATGAAGTGATTGTCAAATATTTGTATACTTTTTTTATATAATATTTGCCACTCAATATATATAAATATATATATATTGTAATTAAATGTATATATTGTTATATTTAATTTGCATACAGTAAACAAGATGCATAAAAATACAATTAACTAGGATTCCCAACAACACAAACAAAAGTCTGCACTCTGATCCTGTCCTTGTTGAACTTCTTAAGCAAGAGTACCTGTTTGCATGAGTACAGGCCAAACAGCAGGCACTGTACTGCCGGAACACGACCTTGGTTTCTATTATAAGTTCCAGAGTAAGAGTCAAGGAGACGGAGAGACACAGAGAGAGAGACACACACAAAGAGAGGGACAGAGAGAGAGAGGGACGAGAGAGAAAGACAGAGAGAGAGAGAGAGAGAGAGAGAGAGAGAGAGAGAAACAGAATGACAGAGAGAGGGAGTAAAAGAGAGGTTGTCAAAGACAGGGAGGGGGAGAGAGAGACAAAGTGAGGAAGAGAGAAAGATGGAGATAGAGAGGGTAAGAGAGAGGGTGAAGGACAGAGACAGACAGAGAGAGAGGGAGAGTCAGGACAACTGAGTGTAAGATTGAAGGCAGAGTGGTGACGGCACTCTAAATTTAGTCGCTTCTGCTCGTCTGAACTAAATACCGATGACAACAGACCCACTGACACCGCACCCACCCACTTATTCAGTCACTAACTCGGTTGGAGTCGCTGGCTGGGTGCTGACCTCCACCCCCCACCCCCCCACACACACACATACCACCTCCATGTCCACCCCCACCACCCAGTTCCTCCACCCACCTACCAGCCAGACATTGGCACGCCACCTCTCGGGTTCCACAGCACGCACGATGACGTGAGGGGTCGCCACTCCCCCTTTCTCACCCGTCGGTCGGTGAGTCTCCCTTGACGACCTCGTGCTGGAGAGACGACCACGACCTCCACCAACACCACTACCACTTCACCGACACACACACACACACACACACACACACAGCAGACTTCCAGGTAAGGAGAGACTACTTCAAAGTTTATTTGCCTGAGAACTTTTCCTAACAAATCCTAACCGAGCATGGCTGTCCTCGAGGAGTTGTGGCCTCACCTTCGCCCAACAACTTTATGCTTGTATGATTTACGATGTTACCCGTCTTTCGTGATTTTCCGATGAAAATCGGCATGTGTGGTTTATTATTGACAGTTGACAATTTATCAATCGGTATTGAGCCTTGAATGACATATGATGAGATGAAACTTTATTGATTACTGATCAGAAATTCAGGATATTTAAATATTGTTGCGGGTTTCAAGTTGAGCGCAAACAGCATAAGAAGGCCTAACTTCAAGGGTCACGATAAATAATGATGTAAAGTTATTGACGATTAACATTAAACGATATAGACTCCAGAGATCTAATTGTACTCCCCCATAGGCAGGATTCATTTATACACTGGACATTCTAGCTAAATATAGAGCTGCTTTATATACTCCAGATGGTGTGGTGAGGGAAAGGTGAAGGGGAAAATCCTGTGCGTGGGCCTACTATAGCTACTAAGGACCACCGTGGCCACGATGTACAATTCATCACCCCCCCCCCCCCCCCTCCCTCCCACCTGCTTGGCATGCACCACCTCCTAGCCTACTCCGTCTCCCGTCCGGCCCGCTCGCCGCGTCGTCACCGTCGTCCCCATGATCCTCCGGCTGTGTCCTGTTCAGCACACGTGGGTGCATTCCAAGGTTTATTGATCCCCCCCCTCCCCGTTACCCTGACACGGCTGGCTGCCCCCCTCCCGAAAGAACCCCCAAGGTTATTCCAAGCGGAAGTGCTAACTTTGCCCTATTTCCCCCCTTCTCTCTCTAACGGGTCGTCCCGGCCTTGCCTGCTGTCCGTGTTAACGTACCCGGTGACCCCGAAGGCTCGGTGATGTTGAATCGACCCCCCCCCCCCCCCCCTTCCCACGCTCCCCTGTCACCGGCGTGCCCCCCCCCTCCTGACGGTGTGGGGTGTGTGTCGCTGTCTGCTCTCCGACTGCCTTCCCCTGTCCCCTCTCCGTCCCCTCCTCACCCCTCCTCACCCCTCCCGCCCGTCCTCACCCCTCCAGGGGGACCCCATGTCGCAGTTCTCGTCCATGACGACCAACGAGAGGAAGATGCAGGCGGCGGCCATCAGCAGGGAGATCTACGGGGGGGAAGGTACGGCCAACGCCACACGCTGCATTCACGCTGCTACGACCCCCACGCTGACCCTCTGCCTGCCTCTCTCTCTCTCTCTCTCTCTCTCTCTCTCTCTCTCTCTCTCGTTCCCCTCATTCTCTGAAGTTCTGGCTTAATCTTCTTCCATAGTTCTCTTCCTCCTTTGGGCGTTTTGACCTCTTTTTTACTTTGAGCGTGCTTCAAAAGCGTAGGAGAATCACTCACTTGTGAACTCATGCAAGTCAGATACAAAACGACAAACTTCACAGGGAGAGGGGTGAAGGGTCAAGATATGTGGGCTCCTTCTCCTGTGTTAGACGTCATCTTGTGAGACTGTAAAGTGGAAGAGGGGATGTGGGGGGGTCATATAAATAAACTGGATCTGATACCCGTGTTTAAGCTTACTAGCAATTGTACAGTTACTCCTCAGCTCAAATGGAGCTCATTAAAAAGCGGTGAACACACAAGGATATCAATTCTTTGCACACGCACACACACACGCACACACACACACACACACACACACACACACACTTTTGCTCCCACTCTGCCATGCACACATAAACACACTCTCACTTGTATGCACACACACGTACACTCGCTCCCTTTACTCGCACACACACACACACACACACTCACACACACACACACTCTTACACACACACTCACGAGGTATCAACTTGCCAGGCCACAACTCGCCGGCCAACCCCGCCTCGTCTAACGCGGGCCTGCTAAAAATAAGCGAATGAAACATTTTATTGCCGCAAAAGTAACCAATCGCTTTGTCGTTGTCCTTTGAACAGGCTGTCCAGGGGTGGGGGGGGGGGGGTGCGGACAACTGTGTCAGTGACTCATTGGGCCTGGGGAGAGTCTGAGGGCTTCAAACAGCTGAGAGATATTTTGGCCAATAGGGTGGCACCCACTTGAATGAGGATCCACGCCATCCACATGATCCGCAGGGTGTTAGCGAGACCGAACCGCTAAACAAGCTCCAGATTTTATTGAGCGGAAGGCGTCGGATTATCGTCTAGTTTGATCATCGTGTCATCAATGCGGGGATCGGGGGAGCGTGCTGCTGCGATGGGTGATGGATGATGAGGGGGAGAAAGGTTGATCCGATCTCAAAGTGGGGATCGATTGTTTTTGGACGTTTCAATTCATTGGCTCAGGGAAATATGTGTGTATGCAGGGAGCTGGCGGGGGAAGAGCTGTAGGCACTCGCGGTTGTGAGGGGGGGCTGGCTGCAAGTGTCCCCTTAAGAAAAAGCCCCCCCCCCCCCCCCCCTGTGGCCCCCTTTACATTTACATTTACATTTAGGGCATTTAGCAGACGCTTTTATCCAAAGCGACTTACAATAAGTACATTTGTCATAAGAAGTGCATCAATATATCGCCCTTAAAGGAGTGCAAATAATATTATTCCTCAAATGATTATGCACAGACATGCTTATAGTGCTACGTTGGTTAGAAATACTCAAGTGTGTGAGCCTAGTGTGTCTTAAAAGTGTGTCTAAAAAGCACCGGTCAAACAACCACCAGCGTTGAATAGCGCTTAACGAGTCCTTACGGCCGCTCGGAAGGAACAACTGACCCCCGCCGGGCCTCCCTAGACCGAACGGTCTAGAACCACCATAGGCTCCTGGGTTTTTGAGCCAGAGGCCGAAAGGTACTGGGTTTGATCCCCCAATGTCCGCGGACTTGAGCTAAGCTACTGTTGGGTTTTTTCTTGAAGAAAGTAGTCCAATCCTTGTTCGCTTTTAACTCACTTTATTTGTTAAAGTAGGCTTATTTCGGTGTGGTAACTATGAAGCAAAAGGGAGGGAATTGTATCTAACGCGTGTTAGATACAATATCGGTCACTACTTCGAGCCACGGGCAAAGGCCCATGGCTCTTGGCCGGGCTCCTATTGATTCTGGCCTCAATCTGAACTCCGTCCTGGCTTCTATCAAGTGGGCGTGGCCTATGTGGAGTGGGCGTGGCCGGTGTGACGTAATGGCTCCGCCCTCCTCACCTGTCTAAAGGTGCGGCCATCTGTGGCTGGAGTAGTTATTGCAGCTTATGTGTTCGATCCTGCTTCCTAGTGGCTATGTGAGGGTAATGCAGCTTGTGTGTTTGATCCTGCTTCCTAGTGGCTATGTGGGGGCAGCTTATGTGCTTAAAATACGTAACACTACCCAAACCCCCCTCACCCCCCCCCCCCCCCCCCCGTACCTCAATACATTCGCTGTGAATCGCTTTGATAAAAGATGGCTGCTCTATGACCCAGAGAAGTGACGGGGGCGTTCGTCTCTGCCTCCAGACGTGGAGATCGACCTGGGGAAGAAGATGTGCGTTCCTAAGGACATCATGCTAGACGAGCTGTCCGTGGCCTCCAACCGCGGCTCCCGACTCTTCAAGATGCGCCAGAAGCGCTCGGAGAAGTACACGTACGAGAGCATCCAGAACCCGCCCGCCGCCCCCCTGGTGAGTGTGAGCCTGGGAGTGAGCTCCTGCGCATGAGAAGCCCTCCCAGACACATGTGATGCAGAGCACACAGTCAGGGCACGATAACCATTTCATTAACATTAACACAATAATTATTGTTTTATGTGCAAGGTCTCAAATGTACATTTTGTTCTAGAATGAATGAGGCGATTCCTTCCCATATTTGATTCGTTTTCATAAATGTCTTTATATTGACATTCAGCATTTATTTGACATTGCAGAACCCCATGTACTCAGTCCGCAACAATAAGCACTTCTAATGCTTCCACCGACCTATTGTAGGGTTTTCTCATGGGAACAGCAGAGTGGAAGGGGAGGCCGGTAATAAAGGATCATAATAACATGGACAGCCGAGAGGAGGGGAAGCACTGCACCTGCGGTCAGAGGAGCCTTTAATTGGCTGTCCTTTTGTCTTGAGACGGGCAGCCTGCCAAGATGTCCCTGTTTCTCCTCCGGAAAACCCTTAGCATGTCAGGCAATCCATACGCTGAGACGTTCACTCAAATGAAACCACCGCCCCCTCCGTCCCTCTTGCAAAGTAATAGGCGATGTATTGACACGTTCCCCTCTTGTTTGGTGTACCGCAAGGCAACCCTTGTTCAGACTTAGCGCCCTTATGTGGTTAAAGACACTGAAGACTAGTTTAACTGTTTACTTGGGATACAGTGGATTCACCATGTTCACGATGAAAATGTAATATTTTTGCCTTTGTTCGAAACATGAGCTTCATCGATGTATAGATTACATTCCTTTGGGTCCCTAATCACATTCATCTTCTTTGGGTCAATGTAATTGGTTTAAAATTGCAAAAATCACGATACAATTTACTATAGTTTCATATATTACATATATTTATGACATATATTGTATTATATTTCATACATCATATGATGTAATAAAGGTCTACACATCTTTAACATGTGTAAATTATATCAAATCAAATATTGTTTTAGGTTTCAAGTTGCACCCAAACAGCATAAGAAGGCCTTTTAATGCACCAACAAACCGCCTTGTCTCCTTTCTCCTCACGCTTAAAGGACGGAATCGTCCTTGAAAGTCAGAACGGCGACACAACGGAGGGTCAGAACGGCAGCTCTGACCCGGCCCCTGAGACAGGACCTGAAACAGCAGAACCCAACCCAGAGAGCATTGCACCAGGTAGGTTGGACTAAACACAATACATCGCAGGCAAGCATTACAGGAGAATGAAATCCCAAACCCTCTTTTCACTCTTAAGCAGTCCATCAACGTCCACGCCAACCTCGTCTTTTCTTAAACAAACACATTCCCCCTGTTGTCGTAATTGTTGTGCTAATGGCTCCCTCTGTGTGCATCCTAGTCTATTGACATTTCTACATGCCACAGGCTTGACTACTTCATCGTTCACGTCATCAATTCTCCAGCACAGCATGTAAAGGTCAAACCTTCCCCATGCATCTTTCAGCGGGGTGGATAAATGGGGAAAACAAGCAGAGGATAGTGCTGCCTAATAGATGAACACCCTTCATTCCCTAAAGGCTATTTCAAACCCAACACACACAAGGGTCGTAAATCATCAAATTCATGATCATGGGATGGTTGAAAAACAAGCGAGTTAGTCAGCATCGTGGCTCTTATCTGCTTGACTTCCTGTGTGCTTCTCTGCTCTCCGGAAAAAATGTCATGTTTTATTTTGGTCCATTTCTGACAATTGCATTCATTTTGTGTGAAAGCCATCTGGCGTGGTCACACTTTATCCCCGCGTGTGTCAGAACCTTAGTCACAGTGGTCACACACAATACAACACACATACACGCACACGCACGCACACACACACACACAGACACACACGCGTGCCACTGCATAGTGGTCAGAATTGACCATCGTGCTACAGATATAATGGTTCTAAAATGACCTTTAGGGGTTGTGACTCCATGACTGCGGTCAGCTGAGAGCTGTTGGGCTGGAGGTGTGTGGTGCAGCAATTACAGCGCAGTATTTACGGTGGACTCCAGTGTTTGGATTAGGATTCATGGGTTTGTGTAGCTTTGACCTTGTTTTGATTACGTGGGATAGTGTTTGCCTGTCTGTTTACCCCTTGCTCCAAACCACACATGGCTTCTTGTGTGTTTGGATAATGCACGCACGCAAGAATTCCCCCTCACACACACATTCACACACATGCACGCACGCACGCACGCACGCACACACACGCACGCACATGCACACAGAAACACACACACACACACACACGCACATACACTCACCCACACACACACACACACACACGCACACTGTCATTTACGCACACAAACCCCGTTACAAGTTGATTACTTTGATGTTGCCTCACCCCATCTCTTACTATAATTACATAATTACCCCTGGCCACACACAGGAAGTGCATGAGGCATTTCCCCTTTCCTCTGCCGCTGAAGCTCTCAGGATGGGTCGAGAACTCACCTCCTTCCGTTACGGCGGCCTATTAAGTCCTTCGCCCCCCTAACCCTAAACACTGTGATTTAACAAGAGTGAGCTAATGGATTGATGATGACTGCTGGTTATTCCTGGAGCCTACGATGACACACAAGCCCAACCCCCCCCCATCTTCCTAGAACATAGCTGTCCCACATAGTAGTCCCAGGCAGTGGCAGCAGAACTGAAGACTGCACGTACTGGGTATCTCATCGGAAAAAGCTCCTGGAATAGCTCGGTCATGAAGGTGTCGTTGATTGCATACGAAAAAGATGAATCATAGAGTCGGTATAGACAGAGCACCCCAGGGATGGGAACCGTAGATCTGTGACATGTGTATGTGTGTGTGGGTGTGAGGATGTGTGGGTGTTTGTATGGGTGAGGGTGTGTATGTGTATGTGGGTGTGAGGGTGTGTGTGAGGGCGTGCGTGTGTGTGTGTGAGGGCGTGCGTGTGTGTGTGTGTGTGTGTGTGTGTGTGTGTGTGTGTGTGTGTGTGTGTGTGTGTGTGTGTGTGTGTGTGTGTGTGTGTGTGTGCGTGCGTGCGTGCGTGCGTGCGTGCGTGCGTGTTTGTATGTGAGTGTATGAGAGAGAGAGGTATATACCCGTCAGACTCGTACCACTCCTACATGTTTGCACATGATACGACAGAACAAATCGTCCCTTTAAAACGTGGGGCTTTTTTTAAACCCTATTCCTAAAACAAAAACAAATCATAATTTGTCTTCTTCCTCTCGTCATTGCGTGTTCGTATAAGGTACTCTGAGATGAGTGCCCCCTTCCTGTCGGTCGACATCAAACCAAAATGTCCCCCCCCTTAAAAGAGAGTTTCTGAGGGCTTTCACAAAGTGTTTCAGTGTTTGGACGCGGCGGTTTCCGCCAAGCGCGCACTCAGGAAGGCTGATTGTTCACAGGGAGAGGACGTGACGCTCGGCGCGCGTTACATAACACCTGGGAACCCTGCGCGAGTGTACTGTTAGAGAGGGGAGGGGGGAGGGGGGAGGGGGGAGGGAGAGGCCAGCCGTGTACACACTCGCACGCACGCACACACACACCCAAGCATACTAGCGCAGGCCGGCTCGTCCACGCATGCGGAATCACGGAGGCACACAAGCGAACACATGCACACCGACAAACATTCAGGCATGCTCACTTACACAGACACACGCACACACAGACAGATACAAACGTTGACTTATTTTGTGTATAAAGTATATATCATTATCAAATATGAATTTGTTATTCAAGAACGGCTTTACCCAACATTTCTTTATGCATCAAAAACGAACTACTGACTACAAACTAATGATTTCTTTGTCTGCAAAAAGCTGATCACTTTAGCCTCCTAGGATGATAAACACACCAGAGTGCAACGTATACAAAATGATTCCGATGTCCCCGTCTGTCCGTCATTCCGGCGAGACACTCCCGTCCCGGCCCCTGTCTGACCCGGTGTTCCCCGTTCTCCACCCAGGGTACGGAGGTCCCCTGAAGGACGTCCCGGCGGAGAAGTTCAACATCACGTCGGTGCCCAAGTCCTACCACTCCCCGTGGGAGCAGGCCCTCACCAGCGACCCCGCCCTGGCAGAGACGCTGTTGGCCGCGCTGCCGGAGCCCGTGGCCCAGCCTCTCCCAGGCTACAAGAGCTTTAACAGGTAGGGCCATTCATCATGGTGAAGGAAGCAGCGTAGTAATCTCACACACACACACGGAGAGATACACACGCTCACACATGCACACATACGCAGAAACAAAGACACATACACGCTCACACATGCAAACACACGCAGGCACACACATGAATACACACACTCACAAACACACACATGCACACACATCCACACATAAATGCACACTTGAGCGTACACACACACACACACACACACACACACACACACACACACACACACATGCCTCGGTTGCACACGTGCACAAACACATGCACAAGGACAGACACACACATGCACGTTCGAGCACAGACACACAGATACTCACAAACAAAGACACACACACAAATACACTCTGACACAAACACAGGGATGATAATACCATGCACGGTCATCAATCTTGTATCGCACACAATCTGATCCACCACGCGTGACCTTAACCCTATTTTGACAGACTGTGTTTCATCACTGTGAAAGGAAACGCATACACTGTACCCTCAAGTGGCAGACCGGCCCTGCTGAATTATTGTTACTTTTTTTGTGCGTACGTTGGTACGTTGAATTTACTGCAGGCGCATGCTTTCCCTTCTTCTATAAACTGCTGAGTGGGCATCGCAATTACTGACCTTGGTGTGAGTCACTACACGCCACGAACACGCCCGTCACTGACGCTGTGTTGTGTCTCGGCACATGCCATCCCCACACGGCCGAGTCCTGTGCCTCGCATCTTAATTAAATGGACGCAGAGGTTAAGAACCCTTCCATCCTTCCTGACCCCTTTGTTTTCGTTTTTTTTGTTTTGTTTTCGTTCTTTCCTTCGAACCTCACTTCATTCCTTCTCTGATTCCTTCCTTCCTTCCTTGCCTCTTTACTTACATCCCACTCCCTCCCTCCTACCTCTCTCCCTCCCACGTTCTCTACCTCCTTTCCTCCCTCCCTCCCTCCCTCCTCCTTCTCTCCCTCCTTTCCTTCCTTTTTACTTTGCTCCTCCCTCTCTCCCTCCCTTTCTCCCTCCCCCCTCCCTCTCTCCTCCCTCCCTTTCTCCCTCCCTCTCTCCCTCCCTTTCTCTCTCCCTCCCTCCCTCCCTCCCTCCCTCCCTCCCTCCCTCTTCCTTCCCTCCCTTTCGCCCTCTCTCCCTCCCTCCTCCCCCTCACCCTCCCTCCCTCCCTCCCTCCCCCCCTTGCGTGACTCCCTTAGGGTGGCCACCCCGTTCAGAGGATTCGGGGGCCCCCCCCGCTCCATCCCCACGGCCGACCAGGAGCCCCTCCCCGACCTCCCGGACCTCAGCGCGGCGGCGGCGGCGGCGGCGGCCAGGCCGTGCCGGCCCACCTTCAACCGGCACGCCGCGGGCTGGGTGCCGGTGGGCCCGCCCCCCACCCTCCCCAAGGTCTCCCTGCAGCCCATGCTGATCCCCGAGTCGGACGACCTTTGACCCCTCACTCCTGCCCGCCGCGATGAGGTCATCGTCATGACGACGAGTCTCTGGCTGCCGCTGGGTCTGCCCCCTACGAAGGAGTTCTGGGTGGGGGGGGCTCTAATGGAGGGCATTAGGGTGCATGGAGTCAGAGAGAGAGAGAGGGAGGGAGGGAGGGAAGGAGGGAGAGGCAGGGGGAGAGAGAGGGGGGAGGGAGAGGGAGGGAGGGAGGGAGGGAGGGGGAGAGAGAGAGGGGAGAGGGAGAGGGTGGGAGGGGGAAGGAGGGAGGGATAGGCAGGGGGAGAGAGAGGGAGAGAGAGAGAGAGGGGGAGAGAGGGGGAGGGGGAGAGAGAGAGAGAGGGGGAGAGGGAGATGGAGGGAGAGAGAGGGGGAGGAAGGGAGAAAGGAGAAAGAGCCGTTGGCGTCTCCCAGCCCCGGTGTTGCCATGAATGTGCTTCCACAGTTTGCTCCGCTAGCTAAAGTCAATACCACAGTACAATAGAATCCACCCATGTATATTTATGTTTATAAGAGTATTTTATCTTCCTGAGACGATTCTGTGTGCTTTGACGAGGTTAATGTGTTGTTGCCCAAAATAAAACTAAGAAATTCTGAAAAAACGTTAAAGGGACACCTGCGTCTGAATAGAACATTGTTTCCCTGAGACACGAAAACAAACACAAAAAATCAGAACACTCATTTCCTTTTGTTCGCTCAACCTTCTTCCCGGCAGGTCTCTGACGGTAGGCTTTCACCCGCCCACTCCCCGCTAAGTAATGCGAGAATGACTTCACACAGCAGCGTGTCAGCGGGGTCAGGCCATCATCGAAGGCTGGCCGGGCTAAATGATGCCTCACCTGTGGACCCGGCAGTATGCAGAGACATCATTTATCCCTCTTGTGATGGCTCCGCGGCGCGCTACACGATAGCCAACGGTAGCGCGCGTCAAGGTTGACTCGCTGGGGTCTGACCAATCATATAAGCTGCCCTGACATCAGCCCCCTGACTGATGCGTGTCTCCTGGCTCTCTGTCTGTCTGGGTGTGTGTGCGTGTGTGCCTGTGACTCACTGGCTCTCTGTGTGTGTGTGTGTGTGTGTGTGTGTGTGTGTGTGTGTGTGTGTGTGTGTGTGTGCGTGTGCGTGTGTGTGTGTGTCCCACTGGCTCTCAATCTCATTATGTGTGTGTGTGTGTGTGTGCGTGTGAGTGTGTGTTTGTGGATGTGTGTGCGTGTATGTATCTGTGTCTCACTGGCTCTCTGTCTGTGCTTCTGTGTGTGTGTGTGCGTCTGTGTGTGAGCATGAGTGTGTGTGTGGGGGGGGTGCCTGTGTCTCCCTGGCTCTCTATCTCATTGTGTGTGTCTATCTCTCTGTGTGTGTGTGTGTGTGTGTGTGTGTGTGTGTGTGTGTGTGTGTGTGTGTGTGTGTCTCTCTCCCTCTCACTCCACACACCGCACTTATTTAAAAAAAAAAAAAATCGAAATTCAACAACACGAGCCGATTAATAGGCTAAATATTGTTAAATTTGAAAGAAGGTAGCTTAGGGAAGGAAGTTAGGGCGGAAGAAAGGAAGGGAAAAATAAGAAAATACACACGGAAATGAAGGATCATAACTTTGAGGAACGTCTTGCTAGAGAAACCATCTCACACAATGAGATTATCTGTGTTTTTAATACAGTGGTAGAGTAGCCCAGATCACTGCATTCCAACTTTCAAGTCTTTCAAGCCGTTCAAACTAACCCGTTTGACCCCTGTCCAACAGGAAATGCCTCTTGGGTTATTTCCCGAACCTGCATCGCATTCCATGGCCTCTGTTGGACATTCTTTGGAGGGCAAGTCTTGCGACACCACTGCATCCCTCCCTCCCGTCTCTCTCCCTCTGAGACTACCTTTCCTCCCTCTCTCCCTCTCTCTCCCTCCCTCTCTCTCCCCTCTCTCTCCCTCTGAGACTACCTTTCCTCCCTCTCTCCCTCTCTCTCCCTCCCTCTCTCTCCCCTCTCTCTCCCTCTGAGACTACCTTTCCTCCTGCTCCCTCCCCACCTACCCTCATGCTCTCCCTTCTTCCCTCCCTCCCTCTCTCTCCCTCTGAACCTACCTTTCCTCTCTCCCTCCCTCCCTCCTCTCCCTCCCCACTTTCCCTCATGCCCTCCCTCCCTCCCCCTCTCTACCTCCCTCCCTCTTTCTCCCTCTAACCCTACCTTTCCTCCCTCTCTCCCCCTCTCTCTACCTCCCTCCCTCTCTCTCCCTCTAACCCTATCTTTCCTCCCTCTCTCCCTCTCTCTCCCTCCCTCCCTCTCTCTCCTTCTGACCCTACCTTTCCTCCCTCTCTCCCTCCCTCCCTCTCTCTCCCTCTAACCCTATCTTTCCTCCCTCTCTCCCCCTCTCTCCCTCCCTCCCCTTCTCAGGTCGAGGGGAGATTCCTCCTCACAGACGCTGAGTGAACACAAGATGTGTCTGGCCGTAGTATTGTCGCACCAACGGCGGTTTCACCTGACCTCCCCGGCCCCTGTGGGTGAAGGGGGCCGTTGAACTCCCTCTGAACTCTGGCAGTCTTGAGCTTTCGTTCCGTTATCAAAATGACGGGGATATTATTGGCCGCGGTCGAAATGTAAAGGGCAGAGAAGTTATGGCTATGTGCTTTTTTACGTTTGTCTTTGAGCTCCACCTATTTCCTCGGCCCCGGCGTGGTGGAGTTGGCAAGACATAACACGGTGGGAACAATGGGAGACTTTTAGTCTGCGTTGCGCTGCAAGGTAGATAGCTTGTCTGCTTTAGGACGGTGAAAATGTAGGAAATGTTATTTGTGATAAAATGGCGCCACGAGTATAACGTCATGATCTGTAGGTGTCTGTGCGCACATGTGAATGATGAGGATGTCTGCCTGTATGTTTGTCTATAAAACAGTATGTCCTTTAAGTGAGGCAAATCTAGCAACTGCATGGGCAAACAAAGCAGGAAATGTAAGCTTTGCATTTGCAAAGTTTATTACATTGTCTTATTTGCGCAATATGTTACTGTCTGCCTCTACCTATCTTTCTGTCTGTCTATCTGTCTGTATGCCTGCCTTAAAGTGTAATTCTGGCGAAAGTTGAACCCAGGGTCTTTCATATGGCATTTATACCCATCAAAAAAGCCCACAAGATTCTTTTTTCATTGTAAATCGAATATAGAATTTACCTGGTGCAATGTTTGGCTTCCATGTTATTGGTGCTACCATGTTATATGGTGCTATTGTGAGCAATATTAGTGGTTAAAATAAATGCAGATTTGGAAGTGTTCGCGGTGCCCCTAACCAGTGTACGTAATTAGTTACTTATTACTAGTTACTTTTGTAAATTGTAATGAGATTACTTTACTAGTTGCTGCATTTGAAAAGTAACATCACTACTTATTACTTTACTTTCCTGTTTCTTAATTTACTGCAGATACATGGACAACATCATAGCCCTATCATCGCTTAGTGTTTATTGTATAAATCTATGAAAAAAATTGCATATAAAACCATATGAAAGAACGATATCCCTGTCTGCACAAAGAAATGCCTCTGTAAAAAAAAACAGGATAAAGTAGGCTATGGTGAGGTTAATCAGTAGTAACACACAAGTTTCAAAACACAGGCTTCGGGAAACATGAGAACAAAAATTAAGTGGTCAATGAAATATATAAAAAGGTCACTTTATCCCATACAATTTAAACAGAAATGCACTTAAGCGGCAGTGAAACATGCTGTTACTTCATGTGGTCCAAAGGCTGAATAAACCTGATCTATTACCCAAGCTATGACATCTTAAGTGTGTCTTCCTCTCACCTTTTTGCAGGCAAGAGCAGCCTTCTGAAGTTTTAAAGTAGGCCTAATGCTGTCTATCCTAAGTCATTCCTAAGTAACTTTGGAACACCACCGCGGACCAAATGTCCGCGGTGGTGGACACATGATCCAGGGAGGACTCGAAAATTATTTTGAGCTTCGATTCCATGTCGGTATAACACTTGTTCAGGTAATGTCTTCCTGTCGGATGCTGGCTTGCAACTTGCGGGTATTTTATCTAGTATTTTTCTAAATCTGGGCGATTCAATAGTCGACAGGGGAAGCATGTCTTCTACAATGAACCCTGCATCCAGCCTGTCTTTCTGTGTCACCTTCTTCTGCGCTCCAACACTTAAACACTCCTTCGCACAAGCAGCTACGTCACTCAAATCGATCTCTATGGCAACGTGCCGAGGCAAGCAGGCGCTGCAGGCACACACAGGCAGCACGCATGCACGCACCACAACAGATCAGAACTTTACACGCAGGCAAACATGGCTTGGGTAACGCAGAAAAGCGCGTTACTATAGTCTAGTAAAGTAGTGTAGCTACCGATATTTTAAACGTTACTGTAACGCGTTACTTTGTTAAACGCGTTACCCCCAACACTGCCCCTAACCAATAACATGGAAGCCAAACATTGCGCCGGGCAAACTCTATACTCGAATTTCAATGAAAAAAGTATCTGGAGGGATTATTTGATGGGTATACATGCTGAAACAAAGACCCTTGGTTCAATTTTCGCCGGAATTACACTTTAACTCCATCTGTGTGTGTGAAGGACAAAGTCTCTCTGTTCTCGGTCGACCTGTGTGTGTTTGAATTTGTTTGAATACGTCTGCATATATCTCTCCGTCCATCTGTCTGTCTGTCTGCTTGTCAATGACAATGGTTTCTGACCGAGTGAGGACCTCCTCAAAGACGCACACACAAAGACACACAAACACACAAACGCAGACACACACAAAAACACGCATACATAGACACACGCAAACACACACACACACATGCAAAAAACACACACACACAAACGCACACAGGGATGCAGACACACACACACACACACACATGCACACAAACACAAACGCAGACACTCACACATACACACACACACACACACACACACACACACACACATGCTACACAAACACACATTCATGCACACAGACACACGCACACCAAACAAACATTCAGTCGCACAAACACACACATGTACACACACTGGCCCAGTGGTGGGGCCATGGTGTGTGTGTGTGGGGGGGGTGTGAGCGCACATGGTTTGTGCGCACACAGCAGCAGCTACACAGCCACTCGTTCTGCTGGCTGCTGCTGCTGCTGACACCAAGAATCGCTGGGCGCCGGAGGCAGACACATGGCCGATACCCCCCCCCCCCCCCCCTCCCCACAGGTCCTCCTTAATTATCCACCCGAGCAATACTGCGATGGTACAGAAAAACACACATCGGTACAGGCCGTAGTGGCCGCAGGGGTCAGGAGACATCAAGGTTGTTAAACACGGGTGGTTGAGTTCTTTGCAGAAGTTCTTCGCTGGTTCTTCGCTGGGCGAATTCAAGGCAACGTGAATCGACATTCAGAGTGTGTCATGGTATCGTACGCTTTGAGTGAAACAAAAGCGCTATATAAATCCAATTTATTATTATTATCATGCTTTTATACTGATATGTTTCCACATATATATAAATATAATACAATGTATAATAAACGAGATCTCTAAAACATTGGAATGGTTTAGGAATTGTTATCAGTCACCAGCTTTGTGTCTGGTATATCAGATCAATCACCTTTTATTGAAACTTCAAATAAATTTTGCAATCAATGCTAATCTTTAAGTCTTGACTATCGCAGGTCCTGGGCTCATCTCTCGGAGTGTCCACAACAGGTGGGTGCTTCACCTCAGGGTGCAACCGAGCATGCCTGAATATATAAATATATATCAGAAAATAAAGCATCCCAATGGTCACTGGGTTGAGGTTCGGGTCCCCGTGGGGTCAGAGGACGTAGGCCGTAGGTCACGTGTCAACCTGCCATGTGAGACTAAGTGACCGCAGGGAAACTGGTACCCGACCCATTCAGTCCGAGGCAAATCTGGACATGACCGCTTGTGCAAGAGCGTGCACGTACCTGAGCTGTTGTGACAGTGCATGTGTGTCCGTTAAAGGGGTAGTTCGGAATTTTGGACATAGGGCCCGATTCCCAAGTTGGTGTTCTTTTTTTTTTATTGGAGACAGTTTTCAACACATTTCATTCAGTCCTTCTAGTTGCAGAGTTCGCTCGTGCTAGGCTAGCGCACGGCAACGGGCAATGCTAGCCTGCTGATAAAACAGTCTCACCCACTCCACAGTACACCCGAGGCAAATCAATTCTAACGCCAGACTATAGATGTAAATGTCTGTGTTGATAGTGTAATGTTAGAAATAAAACTATATGCATCACCGGTTCTATCCACTTTGAGCTCAACTATCAAGGATCCGTGAGATCCACTGACTGATTTGTATTTTGGTACACAAACGAACGATAGACGAGGTGGCCCAGTGAGGAGGACCCATAAGTCTGCAGAGGGCCGCTTTATGTTGTTGAACGTGTTGAGTAGTACACATGGATACGGCCCCTGGGACCAATTAACAATGTACTCTCACACCGTCACCTGCTGGTCTGTGAGCTTCGACTCTAGGGACCGGGGCCGAATGATCCTCCCCAACCCCGGCCTTCTTCCCAACAATCGTTATTACGGGACGACCCAACCGTGCATTAACTTCAAGTTCAACCGGGAACACTGGACAGCTGACAGCGACGACCGACTCTGCAACAAAGTCTTGTGTCTGACGTAACGACCATCCTTACTTTAGCAGTGCTGAAAAAACAACAAGTGAACAAGCGGCCCCACAATGCACGCGGATGAGGAGGAGAGCATGCGCATGCAGAAAAATACAGTCCAAGAAAACCAACACACACAGTGTGGACTGGCAGTGTTAACGCCGACAAACAGAGCGCACTTAGGCTCGTCCTTGGTGGTGGTGGTGGTGGTGGTGGTGGTGGTGGTGAGGTGGGGCATGCATGCTTGCGACTTGCGCCTCGGCTCCCACGGATACAGCGAGCACAGCAGCAGAATATATCATAGTCATCCATTGGCTGCGCTCCAACGCTAATGTAGAATGTCCCGCTGCCAGAAAATGATGCTTATGTCATCCAGTTTTTTATGTGTGAATGTAAGAGCAATCCTTCAACGTGGTTAGTGAAATAAAGTATAAAATAAAGAAATTTAGACGTTATTATAGGAGACGTTGATGGGAATCAGTGTTAGTTTTTGGGCAGTGTTTTTCTAAATCAGGCTTTTGGTTCAGTTCTCTGCAGGAATGTAATACTGGCGTTCGTGCCGCCCCTCTGTTATTATGGGTTTAAATGTGATTCGATTCCAGCTAACACTTCAATGTTCCCATTTAAACAATACTTAAAGAGGCATGCTAATTGTTTGGTGGGTGTTCATATTCCTATTTGAAATACAAAATGTTCCTATTCAAAAGAAAGACTTTAAGCCGCTACAATTGTTTGATTTGTACACATTCTTCTGTGTAAACCTCAACATTGTGTTTTTTTTCAACGTGATTATTGCAATAATGTAATATATTTGAATGCTTTAAGATGCAGTGTAATGCTATGAAACATAATTCCAAGAGAAATGTGCATAAGTTATTATCACACAAAAGGCACATGCCACCCTTACACACACACACACACACACACACACACACACACACACACACACACACACACACACACACACACACACACACACACACACACACACACACACACACACACACACACACACACACACACAAAGGAAACCAGAGGAGTAGTTTAACTCGGGTACCTTGACATTACAGGCCTTTTAATCCCTGGTTGAAAAGGGTGCGTGTCGCTTCAAAAACATTGTTTTATGTGGGCACACCAAACACACACACACACACACACAAATAGACACACACGCACACACACAGACACAAACACACAAATCTACCCCCCCTCCCCCAACACACGCACACACATGCAGGTACTAACACACACACACAAACACACACACAAACACACATTGTGGCTCTCCGACACGTCTAATCTCTTACGTAACGACAGGGCATTCAGGTTTGTGTTGTGGCGTTTTCTATTTGCCTCCTGGTGAGAAGCCATTCAGAATACGCATATTTTGTTAGCAGAGGATGTGTGGTTTCACTCAAACCCAGTTTTGCAGACACCCGACTCCGAGAGTCAGAATAACATTAGCAACGACAACTATGTTTTTTCCTGTACAATATTACTTTTGTTACTTCCATGTGAAATGTGCTTATTCCATAATGTACGTAATGTATGTGTGCACCCTTTCATGCACACTAAGTGTGATTCAACAAGTGACTTTGTTTGTCAAGTTAATGTTTCCATTTTGAAGGTACAAATCCGCCATACCAACAAGTGAAAAAAACGCCACTTCTGAAATTCCTCGCAAATGTCCTACAACTGATATTTTTGTAACAGACAAAAAAAGACTCAGCTACATTCATAGTGTAGGCGGATACAGAGGACACTATTTGTGCTTTGTTTCTAGTAAATATCTTGTCTGTTTATTGGAGCATTTTCTCAAGGTCCGAGTTCAGCTCTCGTCGGAGGTCTGCGGTGTAATTCACAGTGTTTGTTTATTTTCTTGCAAGGCTGGCCAACTCTCTGTAATCATCTCCTCTGTAATCGTCCTTTGCCATTGAATCAAAGCTGCACAAGATTGCAGGTGTGCTGGTATTGCGGCGTTGCCATAGTGAACAGAACTGTCTGTTGGAGGTCATTATTTTTGTTATAGTTTCTTGAAAGAGATGGGGGATCGGATGAGTTGATACAGACGCACAAACTTTTCCCTACGCACATGCAGCTAACATTAACCGCTCCCTTTGCCCCGTGCAGTTGCTAGATTTGCCACACTTGAAGGACAAGCAGACACCAGGGCATTAGGGTGAAAGTCACGGCTAAAGAACATAAAAGAACAATAGAGCCATGTTTTCTGTGTTCCTGTCGAGGTCATTAATAGTACACATCAGCCACACTCAGTGAACTGTGAACACCCTGACTGCAGTGCTGCAAACGGTATTGGACATCTGGTGTGTGTGTGTGGCATTGATGACGCGGCGCAAGCTTGCAGATTCAGAAGAACCCGACCATGGTCACGTCATGAGTACGAAACGGGCTGGGATCTGTACAGCACTGCAAGAGGTCAGAAGTGACTGGGCCTTCTGGATGGCAGGCGCTCTGAAGTGTGGAGGATGGAAACAGAATACAGCTGAGAAAGGTTGCTTGTTTTTTAATGTATATTTTGAATGGGCTTTTGTGGATTGTAGTGAATACAGACAGGACAGTGGAAAGAGGAATGACTTGTGTGTGTGTGTGTGTGTGTGTGTGTGTGTGTGTGTGTGTGTGTGTGTGTGTGTGTGTGTGTGTGTGTGTGTGTGTGTGTGTGTGTGTGTGTGTGTGTGTGTGTGTGTGTGTGTGTGTGTGTGAGTGAGATGGAAAGACAGAGATAGATAGATAGATAGATAGATAGATAGATAGATAGATAGATAGATAGATAGATAGATAGATAGATAGATAGATAGATAGATAGATAGATAGATAGATAGATAGATAGATAGATAGATAGATAGACAGACAGGTAAATCAATAGATATAAATATTTTTTTTGCAGATTGGAATCAGACACGGATCGTAAAGAAGTGTTATGTATTTAAGGAGCACGCTGGTCGATTCACCTTGCTTTCTATTATTATTTATTTACTCCTCACCAAATTTAGAGAAATCGTAGAGTAGTGCCAGAAGCATTAGCATCTAAACGTGCACTAATGCCTTTCATAAAAGGCTGGGAAACGCACCACACTCAAATTTACCAACGGAAGAACGGCCGAGTTATAAAACGGTAAGGGACGTGCAACGCACGGGATGCCAAATCACTTAAGATGAAAGATAGTCGTTGTTCCCGTGCTCCATATTCCAAAAAGGAAACCGTTTATGGTTCCTCAGGAAGTGTGTGCGTTGGGAAAAGTGATTGTCTTGTCGATGGGCCGTTCTAAGTACTTCCGGTGGAAAGGGACTGAACCTTTCTGATACACTCCCACCACACACCCGTCCATCACAGCGTCTGACTTCCACACACACTCACACTCATATTTAATAACCTATGGAAATTGTGCTGCGTTATCTGAACTATGTTATGGATTAAAACAGATTGAAGTCTGACTGCCTGCTGTTTCTGGTTGTTCTTACCATTTACATTTACATGCAGGGCCTTTAGCAGATGCTTTTATCCAAAGCGACTTACACTAATTACATTTGTCAGAAGAAAGAGAAACAACAATATATCACTGTCTGTACAGTAAGGATGTTCATAGAACCAAGTGTCAAGCGCTTACGATTGTTAGGTTAACTCATTCCGTGTATACAACAAAGATAGCTAAAGGATAATATACTACAAGTAGCCCACTATTTTCTAACAACTTCAGACATGTGTTGAGAGATGTCTTTGTTTGGAAGAAAGCCTGGTGCAGTCAGTTGAAATGATGAGATGGCTATGTTTACTAGACAACACTTAAACCGTCGGAAAGCCTCAAGCTGCAGTCCAATCGAACAGAAATCATGCTCACACATTTACCACCTGTTAACACTGTTGAAGATGTAGGCCTACAACAGAGGCGTTTAATTAAAGCTGTGAAAAATAAAACCGTGACAAAGGTTTTGTGGAGTGAATTAAAACTTCGAACGTGCATTCCACATTAATCCTATGCGTTCACACCAAAAGATGCATTTGCTGCCCGAACGCGTTGCCGCCGAAGTTTTGCGGCGCCGCAAATCAAGTTTTGCGGCGCGTCAAAAGTTTTGCAGCGCGGCAAAGGTTTTGCGGCGCGTCAAAGGTTTTGCTGCGCCGCAAAAGTTTTGCTGCGCCGCAGTTTTGATGCGCGGCAAGTTTTTCCCGCGGTGCTTCTGAATTCATTCACAACCATGGTCGACATTACGAGCATTGCATGTCTTTACCTGTTGTGGAAGAGGGAGAGACGTCGGAATGCCCGTCGTTTATGGGTTCATGAGACCATTCGGAGCCGTACAGAGCTCGGTGAATTTCACCGTCTTCTGCAGGAGCTCCGTCTGGATGACGAACGCTTCCAGCGCTATTTGAGGTTGACTCCGGCCCAGTTTGATGACCTGCTAGCTAGGATCGGTGCTAGGATCTATCGGTTGGACATTTATACTTATATATATATCTATGTATTGGACACTTGTAACTGGCCACGGTGGTGTTGAAGATCACCGGGTATGCGGAGACTGCAATTATCTTCTCCTCCATTTAAGTAACACTGATTGGCTGTTACGGCTTGTCACTCAGTGGCAACGCCTCGGTGGCAACGCTGTTGAACGCTGATTGGCTGTCATCACGCGTTTGCTGCCGAAAAGTTGAAATATTTCAACTCGAGCAGCATTTGACGCGCCGCAAAATACGTGAACGCGCCCGCCGCCCGTGCAGCGGGCACGGGCATGCCGCGCTGCAAATCAGATTTTGACGCGCCGCAAATCAAATTTTGCTGCCCGTTTTCTTAGCAGCAAATGCTGCGGCAGCAAAGCAGCAACGCGTCTCTACATTCACTTTGAATGGGATCGTGACGCGCGTCAACTTTTTGCATCTTTTGGTGTGAACGCAGGGTAGATCATAAATGTCATTTAAAATATCATTAAAATAGAACCGTAACAACAAGTTATCCCGTCCATCCCTAATTATGAACGCAAAATAACTTAAGGCTGATCTCGGTCTTTATGCAACCGGATCAGACAGATGGCGTTTGGATAACGAGTATATCTTGCATCAAATTTGTTCTCCATCATGACTATCTGAATCGTCTTTGTGACACTCATCACATACATGTACGACGGTGATTAAATTGTTATTTTCCTTAGTTTCATTTCATGCAATAATCATTAACAAAGCAAATCGTTTTACTCAACTCGTACTTCTAGGAGGCGACTCACAGCCGACTCAAACACCACCAACTATTCCTACGGCGAGATAGAAAGTAAAGTAGCGTGCGTGCGTGCGTGTGTCTGCGTGAGTGTACGTGTGTTCGTGTTTTTGTGTGCGTGTGTGTGTGCGTGTACGTGCGTGCATGCCCATGTGTTTGCGTATACGTGCTTGCCTGCGTATGCGTGTGCATGTGCGTGTGCGTGTGCGTGTGCGTGTGTGTGTGTGTGTGTGTGTGTGTGTGTGTGTGCGCGTGGCGCGCAGGAGGCGGGACCGCGCAGGGCGCACGGCGCTCCGGGGAGGCGGAGTTTGACCTCGCCGCTCTGCGCGCTGATCACTGATCCAGTGTTTCAGGTGCCGGAGAGTCAGCCGCGGCTCACAGCTCACTGCCGCCGAGAACCAGGCTCTAACGTCCGCCTCTGGGAGCGAACCGAGCCGGTGGAAGAGGAGTACTACTATTGTTGTTTTCGCCGACGGGATGTTTGGAGGATGTCGTTTGGGAGACGCGCGGAGACTCTTATTTTGAAGTTGTCCCAGACGCGAAACTTGACGCTTGTTGTTGTTTGACGTCCACCTATGGCTCGAGGGATCCCGCACCGAAACCCACCCGCCCGCTCCTCTACCGCCGCCTGAGTGGGTCCACAGCGGAGGTTGTTCATCCCGGGTACTGATCACGGGGTGAGTGTTTCCGCGTGAATAGTTTGAGCTTTTACTTTGAACTTTTTCCGGAGTGATTTTTCTTCTGTCGACGTGTGGATCCGCGTCGCGCGCAGCGGAAATGCTCACCTGAGACTCAGGTGAGACGGAAGCCAGGTAGGCCCACACACACCAGGTAGCCTCGGCACCGTGTTGTCATTTCAACGGGTTAATGTGCAGCATGAGGGTTGATATCCACAGCAGGGATCGTTCGAGCCGGCTGTGAGTCCGGTAAGCGGAGTAGGGATGCTTAACTGTTGCTGTGGACTGGATCAGACTCCTGGGTTTGGTGAATGCTGAAGCGCAGGCTAGCTCATTATGATGATGAGGTGAATGGTTACTCATGAATGCAAAATTATGATTACAAAACACCTGAAAAAGACCGTATTACCATTGCTGACACATATATGGCAGTGGGAGATGATGTGAACATCTTGGGTGTTTGAGAAGTTGAGAAGTGTGTGGTTAAGGGGCTCGCTGTTGACTTGCTGTCACCACTTCTGGTTGTTGCTGTGTGCTGTGTTTTAAATGTCTGCTGTGTGCCGTGTTGTAATGTCCGCTGCCCTTTAAGTTTTTTTTTTTACATATGATTTACATTTTTGCTATTTTAATGCATCCTGCCCTAAGATGAAGAGACGCTCCCTGACAACACAGAATCATAGCGCAGAACTTAAGAGCGAAACTGCCTTTTTTAAAATAATCAAAACCTATTTTTACCTAATAAGCAAAACGCAAAATTTTTGTTATAGCCAAACGTGGCCAATTCCAGCCATGTACATAAAACCTAACCTATTGCCTTTCTGACAGGTTTACGGCATGGTACATTCAACCGTTGGCAAGAATGTGACGAGAATGTGTGGAGCAGGCCGCTGCATTCAATAATAGCCTTTTTGACACACTTGTCACAAATCAGCACTTTAGTGATGGAATGGCGACATGAACCCTAGTGTAAGGAGAAGTATTCAGCCTCCTGCTTGTCCTTTTACCTTAAGAGCGGCTGGACATTAAGTCACAATGTTTTCAACTATGGTAAATATGGAGAAATGCAGTAAAACTAGTTTTGAGTGGTAACGGTTTACTCTGGGATCAGAGAGGCAGGAATTGTGTTGTTTATGTTTTAGATTGTAAGATTAGTGCAGCCATTGAGAGTAGGCAACCGTCACTGAGACAATATAAAAGTGTTTGTTCAGTCAGAAGTAGGCCTACTTATTAAGAACGCTCCTGCAGGGACAGTCAGAATGACTCCATGCTGTGATTCCCGACTTTTATAATGAGTCACTTTCTTGGCGTGACTTAAACTGCTTTTTTGGTAGGCCTACTCAATGAATCCTGGGGATTGGGGGAAGCAGCACGACAGTGTCATGGCCACATTTACTGGCACGCCGAGTCCGGAGACATCTAGAAAACAGTTTGAAGAGCCAACTAGTGGTTTGTTATGTTTCAGTTAAATTCGTTTTTGCTCGCCGGTCCAAGAACATGTGTGCTCTCTCGTCTTTCCCCTCCCGTTGGCTGAGTCGCGCGGAAGCGTGGCGGTTGACTCAGTGCGGAGTGGGTGTCCTGGTAAGTTTCAAAAAAGTGTGTGTGTGTGTGTGTGTGTGTGTGTGTGTGGAAAGTGGTGTGCTGTGGACGCACACACATGCACGCACACACATGCGGCCCTTGGAGCAGGAAGCCCTCTCAGGAAACGGTGGTCGCTGCATTGTTTTTTCCCAGGGGTCTGAAGCCCTGTGTGTAGGTCTGTACGTCTGTACGTCTGTAGGGAGTGTAACAAGGTTTACCGTCGTTTGGGGGTTTGTGGCAAGGTCACCCCCCGTCACTAGTGAATGTTAACCCTAGGGTTGTCCTTCTTTCTAAGACCTTTATTTCGGCTGAACACAAAGCAAAGACATGGTTGTTGGTTGATAGGCTCTTGTTCTATTTCTGTATCGTACGTGTGTCATAGAGAAAAATCCATGGGCAACCAAAACACACTGATATGGAGTGTCTCTGGCCACCACTGCAGCGGTGATTTATAGTCGCAACAATTACACAATGCAGACGTGTTTTGATTTGGAGATGGGCGGGGCATGGGTGTGGATGTGGGGGGGATTCTTTTCCACCCCATTGAACCTTAGAACAGCCCGGCCTTGCCCACCCCCTCTCTCTGCTTTTCTGACTTGGTGGTGTAATAATCAGTTTAAATAGCGACCCAAGGTAATGGACCGTAGACATTTGTAAATGACCCGGGTCATATAAAGTGTGTGTGTGTGTGTGTGTGTGTGTGTGTGTGTGTGTGTGTGTGTGTGTGTGTGTGTGTGTGTGTGTGTGTGTGTGTGTGTGTGTGTGTGTGTGTGTGTGTGTGGGACCACCACTCTGCCGGCCGGTATTGCCTCAAAGCTGTTGTGTTTCTATTTTTAGCCAACCCAAACGCCGTCTTCATTATCTGCTCCTTTCACCTGGGTCGATCAGCGTGCAGAGTTTGCATCGGTTGTGCTTAAAAATAAAAGATTGCCGCACTATACGTGGGCCGCTAATTTAATTAGTGTCTCTTTAGCAGGTCGATGGTTGGCTCGCTATTTTTCTCACTCCCCCCTTTGACTCAAGACTTTTCTTATCTGTTATAACATTTACATTTAGGGCATTTAGCAGACGCTTTTATCCAAAGCGACTTAGAGTAAGTACATTTGTCAAAAGAGAAACAACAATATATCGCTGTCGGCACAATAAGGATGTTCATAGAACCAAGTGCCAAGCACCATCAATCACTAGGTTAACCCCTTCCCCGTATACAACAAAGATGGCTATGGTAAGAGGCTATATGATGCTAAGGAAAAATAATTTGTGCAAGGACTTATAATACAATATTATTTGCTTTTCACAGATAATTTTTTGGATACCCAATCGTATTTTAAGATATGACTATTGGAAGAACATCCCTATTATCTATTGATGCCGTTGTTGCCTGTGGTGTGGTGAGGACCTCTTACACACCACAGGGTGTGTGAGAGGCTGGGGTGGAGTGGTTTCAGGGGGAAAGCCCTCTTGGCTGGCATGCAGGTGGGCAGCGCGTGAGCTCTCAATGGGATGATGTATTGATCTGCCTTGAAAGCACTTCTGGAGAAGCTACTGTAAGCCCTGTCTCCCCAATGGGCACGTTTGGTGGTTTGCTACAGGAGATTAGATCTCGCATCAACGTTAGAACTAATGGGGATGTGTTTTATTATTATCATGGTGAATTAAGCCACCGACAACATGAAAGCATTTGGCATCTTTGACAGCGCTATGGTAGCATCATAAGGAAGCAGAACCGTTTTTCTGAAACAAAATAGGATTCACTGCTGCATTTTATAGCATAAAGATCAAAGAGCAGAAAATCTTATTTTTATTGTTAGTTTATGGCAGTTGAAATATATAATGCATCAGAGGCGAATAAGGCGGTACTTGCCCCTACCATCCTACGAAAGAAAGATTTGCTCACAGGGTCCCGTGTTCCCCGGTCACATACAAAGCGGGGAACATAGGACCCGGGGAACATAGATCCGCTCCCTATTTCAGTAGACCGTCACCATCGTTTTCCTCATCTTCCCTGAGTTTAGTTACTATTTTCAAGCTTTTGGAAATTTATTTTGTGGTGCTTATGCAATACACAGGCAATCTAGCTCCATTAAACCGATATGAAATCATCAGCATGTTTTGATGCTCACTAGACTTGTCATTGGTCATTTGTGGTTAAGATATGACAACAATTTGGATTATTATCGCTTTCGCGTACGATTTCTCCATTTCCTAATGTCCTTTTTGAGGCGTGGCGCATAATGTCTTCATATGTATTCATCGCGCGCATACGGAGCCAGTACTGTTCCGGTTTATGACAGATCGATCCATCAGAGAGGTGTGGCCCAGCCCGTATCAAAGGGGGTTATTAAACGCTTCTTAATATGGCTATCCATCACGGGATCACTGATGGATCAATTAGAGCATTGCGGGCTCCCTGTGGCTTTGAGAGGGAGACGTCCACGTCTGTGATGCCATACGGACCCGTCGAAACTGCTGAGAGGCTGTGGGGCTGATTAATCTCAGCTGCTTGCCTTAGTGTTTTCCACTTGAGGAGTGGAGGGGACGACAGTGAAGTGGGTCTCTTTGGTAAACATGGCCCAGGATCACTCGCTAAAGATGTGTCTGGCAATGTGCTGACTTCTGTTGTTCATTTAGTAAGTTTGTTTCAGGGAACTTCTGCAACTGTAGTTCCCATTTGTATTCTTATTATTTTTTTGGTCATTTCTTCTTCTGTGGTTTTAATGGTGAATACTGCAGGAATATAATATACTCTCCAGAATGAAAGCCAAGCACATTATCTTTTTTGTATCATTACCATGGAGATAATGGTGAAGTGGTATTGAACTGATTCTTCAGCACTGTGTAACCCCACTTATAAAAGGGATGATAAGGAAACTTTAATCTCAAAGGATTTGCAGTGGATTGAGATGCAACCTATCTGCTCATTAGGTAGCAGGCCGGCGTGGGCACATAAGGATTGAACCGCGGGCCTTTGAGCTGGGATTTTAACCCCACCCTAGCCCCCCTGCATTACCTAACATCATATTTCTTGTAAGTGCCCATATATGGGCGTATAACCATGCTTGCACTTCCGCTAGCAACAAGCTAATGGCGCTCAGCATGGTGCCAAGTTCTGAATAGAAATTCAGAGCAGTCGCAGCAACACAAGACATGGCGCCATTACTACACAAGGGACCAAATTGTTTTTGTCCATGACAAGGCATCAGGTTGATGGCTCTATATTTCATTAGGCACATGAGGTGTCACTAAAAGTGTCACATTTTAGCGATCAGTCAACTGACCTAGCTAGGTCAGGTTACACAGGCTGAATGCACCTTTGAGGTAGCTAGTGTGGCTTGGCAGCAGAGGTCTGTTGACCTCTGCTGAGAGGTTTTTTGATTCACAAAAACTTTTCCCCTACTGTTGTGCGCTACACTTAATAATGTTCAACCGCGCCGTCTGATATTGGACATTTTCCATCATTCGGTAGAGAATAGAGAAAGTAAAATAAACTAGGATGTATAATTGGGATGGAAGAGCTATGTTTATCACTGCGGTTGTAAGAGTGAGCTCAACACAGAAAAATCCAAAGACAATGGATGTGTCCCTCTGTTTGTGTCTGTTGAGGAGAACGGCTTCCGATTTGACGGAAGGTAGACCAAATACTGTCGGATCAAATTAGGTTGTTGATATATGCTTTATTAACTGTAATTGTATGCGTTTTATTTCAATTACATTGTATTTGTATAGCACTTATCCACAGGTACAATCTCAAAGGGCTTAACAGGCCATATATTTATGACACCCCCCTCACCCTAGCCCCCTAGAGGGCAAGAAAAAAAAAAAAAAAAAATTCCCAATAGGCAAGGAAGAAATCTTGAGGTGGAAAGCATAGTGGGAGATCCCTCCTTCCAGGAATGGTCAGGAGTGCAATGGGAGCCATAATTATGTGCCATGAGTTTACCAATAGCAATGCAGTGGCCTATTTAGTGTTGTTGAAGGAGAGTTAAAGTAGTATTTTAAATAGTTAATGACATGTATAAACAGAAGCATTTTCGCTTTGTCGAACAACTTTGTTACAACGCGATAGGTGATGCTGTCATTCGCAATGATGGGTGGAAAAAGCAATGACTGCCTTATTCTACCTGTCCGTCCAGCCGCTGGTGCTAATCCCAAAGACAGCAGCCCTTAAGCAACACTAAGCCTAACCGATCGCCTCGGAATGCTGTTGCCATGGCGTCCGGTCGCAAAGTGTAACACTGTGTTGTACACTCGAGAGAGAGAAATGATTCCACAAACACATGCTGTTTCCAAATGTCACCGGGCTAGGTTTGTGACTGGCTGCTGCACTTTCAGGAACACCAAAAACAACGTCTTAGGAATGTGTCGCTGGCGTATGCGGTATGCTGCCCTGCTGGTTTTGGGTGAAACTCTTTTTCCAGGGACGGTCATGGAAGGGAAGGTCCTTTGTTTGTGCATATGCTCTTCCCAGAGTTGGCTCATCCTAACCTTGCCGGAAGTCGTTTGTCGAGACTTCAGACCGCTTGTCCTTTTTTTGAATAGCCTTTTGGTATAAACATAACAGGGTTTGGAGTCTGGTTTTAGGAAACACGCTGTTTATCCCTGATTTAATTTATTTGGCTCTGAATTATTCAATTTTAATTGAATACATTGTGGCATGAGTGACACTGTTAAGACGTGGATCTTACTTTGATAAAACATTTTTGTGTTGTAAATTACTTTTTAAATGATGATTAATAACAATATCATTTTATTTTACTGTGTTGCTTGAGATATAAATAAATATGCATTTGTTGTCATACCCTACCAGTGCCTACAAACCTTATGGGTAATTGCTTTCTTGTGGGATTTATACTAAATACAAAACATGTAATCATGTGCTCTGGGATATAAACAAAAGTTTATTGACACACATTCCGTGCAGAGTGAGTGACGAGGTTAATGTGTAACCAAACGCTATCTCTGTTCAATCTAACCTACAACATTAAAGTACTAACCCTAGTACTTTAATGCCTGATAACATCAAACCTGCCATACAACTAACAAAACGACCTCCTTTGAAATCTAAGCACAGTGCAAAGAGTTAGTCATCATGGAAAACTCTCTCCCATTGGTTAACTTTGATACAGCGTATTCAAACTAGGGGTTGGACCAAATATCTATACGGAAATTTATCTTCACCCTTCTTCGTGCGATACCAGAGTCGATACACCGGCGCCAAATATCGATGCTCCTCTTGGTGGCGTTGACATATGAATGAGGGAAACTTGAACGGAAGTTAACTAGCCAACGACGAGTAGAAACTCTGTTTGGACTAGGAATAAAGAACGAAATCCAGCACTTTACCTTTTCACGGTCATTTTGTGTTCATAGTTAGACATCGTGATTTATCGTTATTAAATTGTCTAACAATATATTGACTCTGGCAGAATCACTGCATCTCGATATTGGCTGCATCGTGGGCCGTTTATCGCCTGTTATATCGTGATGTACCCCGTGATTCCCAATTTCCCACCCCAAATTCAAACTCTTCTTTCCCTCTCCGTTGCAGCGCCTGGATGCTTTAGCCAATCCGATGCCCCGGGAAGGACCTGCTCCGTGGAAACGGCTCTGACTGATGGAGTCCTTCACAGAGGCCTCGTGGCTCCACCCCCTCCCTGCCTGGGATTCACCGTCCCTCCCCAGCAGATCTTAAAGCCATGCGCCCCAGCAGTAGAACGAGAGAATAGACGCACTGCAAGAGGGATCTATTCATAGATCAAAGTTTTTCCTTTTTTAGTGCCAGGGGGTGGGGGGGTGGGGGGGGGGATTTTAGTTTTTTTGTTTTTGGATTTATTTCATCTCATTTTACTCTGAGAATATTCTACCGTTTTACGCGGACGGGAGCCCCCTCTTGCGCTGTGAAGATGGAGTACTAGAGGTCCATGTGTACACCGCCCGTCGCTGCAGACAGTGGGGTGACCTAGCCCCGACCGCTGGGCGAGGACTTTCCCTTCCTACCAGGAACCCAGGAGGGGGGAGGAAGGGGGAGGTTGAGGGGGAGGGGTGCCGAGGCGTCCTCCTCAGCGGAAGGACCGCCACATCCCCGACAGAGCCGTCTTTTCTTTTATTCTTGGAATATTTTTTTTGTTAAGAAAGCGGACCTCTCTATCCAATGGCATGGGTGAAGTTCTTCAGGAAGCCGGGGGGCAAACTCGCCAACTCGTACCAGGCGGGCAGCATGCTGTCCCTGGCCCCCACCAAGGGCCTGCTGAACGAGCCGGGCCAGAACAGCTGCTTCCTGAACAGCGCAGTGCAGGTAGGGACTCGAGCCCACGCCACCCGGGTCCACAGTGGGCCCTTTGAGGGGGTTACTGGTTGGCTGTTGGTACCCACGCCACCCGGGTCCACAGTGGGCCCTTTGAGGGCGTTACGGGTTGGCTGTTAGTACCCACGCCACCCGGGTCCACAGTGGGCCCTTTGAGGGGGTTACGGGTTGGCTGTTAGTACCCACGCCACCCGGGTCCACAGTGGGCCCTTTGAGGGGGTTACGGGTTGGCTGTTAGTACCCACACCACCCGGGTCCACAGTGGGCCCTTTGAGGGGGTTACGGGTTGGCTGTTGGTACCCACGCCACCCGGGTCCACAGTGGGCCCTTTGAGGGGGTTACGGGTTGGCTGTTGGTACCCACGCCACCCGGGTCCACAGTGGGTCCACAGTGGGCCCTTTGAGGGCGTTACGGGTCGGCTGTTGGTACCCACGCCACCCGGGTCCACAGTGGGCCCTTTGAGGGCGTTACGGGTTGGCTGTTAGTACCCACGCCACCCGGGTCCACAGTGGGCCCTTTGAGGGCGTTACGGGTTGGCTGTTGGTACCCACGCCACCCGGGTCCACAGTGGGCCCACAGTGGGCCCTTTGAGGGGGTTACGGGTCGGCTGTTACGACCTCGCCGCTTTGACAATGAACAGAACATGGACTACAATACACAATTGATTATACAATTATACAAAATAGTTGTTATACTTATATGAATTCATATAATAAATATAAGTACTTATAATTATAGGTTAAGACTTTACAATAAGGGTGCATTCATTTACTATTAATTAACATTATTAAATGGAGTCATAAGCATTAACTGAACTAAGGTATTAATGTATACATAATTGAATAGGGTTAGGTATAACCGACTGCGCCTAACCCCTATGCTCATGAAATAAATGAAAGCTTACCAACTTATGTCAACAAATACGTTGATTAACGTACCCTTTTATTCTGAAGTGTTACCATTTGAACAATCTGGCATGCAAGGCATTAACTACACCCTTTGAACCTAGAACAGAGGATTGGTCGTCATCAGAAGTGTAGAGGATCTGAAACCGATAAATACAATCCCCCAATCCCCCCCCCCCGCCCCCTCCAGTGTTTCAACCCAGAGCCATTGCATAATACAGTCGTGCAAGAAAATCCAGTTTGCTCTCGTTAGACTTGCCCTTATGTCAACAATGAGAGAGAGAGAGAGAGAGAGAGAGAGAGAGAGAGAGAGACGTCCTTGTGTTTGAACACCGGAGTCACCCACCCCTGACTCATCCCTAACCCCTCCCCTCCGTCACAAACCCCCGAGTCAGGCTTAGTCACCGGTCCTCCTAGCTTATTCTTCTTCGTTGGTCTAGTGGGCATGACGCTCACCACGGCCGCCGTCGGCCGCGGCAGTAAGCCCAGGAGTGAGGTCACACCAGGGGAAGTGTGAGTCACGTGGCGGGGTCAGCTGTCGCCGTGGTAACGACGGCAGAGTGGTCCAGTGATGATAGTACCGACCCTGCAGGCCGTGGTTTCTCTGGGAAGCCCCCCCCCCCCCCATGACCTTGTCCTTATCCCTCTATTTCCCAAAGACCAAACTAAGCATATTACGTGGATTTGCAGTTGGTCCCAGAATAAAGATGAGAGGGGAAGAGTTGAATAGTTAGTTTGTCCCACATAACTCATTATAATAAGGGGAAAGTAAAACAAGATGTATGTATCTAAATATAGTTATTTTTCCACTCGAGCACATTTCAACTGAAAAAGTATGAAAAGTAAATATATAATGTATCATATTCAAACTATTTATTAATGGGCAATGAATCATGCTTGTTCTGTTCATTTGAACCTACTTTTCTCTTTTAGACACGTCGCTTAAAGATACTATAAAAGCTAGTTAATTTATTATGCAACAGCTTTCCTGGCATTTATTCTAGATGATAAATAAAAAAACGTGGAAAGGAGAAAAACAAACATTGTCGACTGAAGTGTCTGCGCGTTCCTCCTGCTCAGGTGTTGTGGCAGCTGGACATCTTCAGACGCAGCCTGCGACAGCTGCCCGGACACTACTGTCTCGGGGAATCCTGCATCTTCTGCGCATTGAAGGTGAGGCGGAGACGTCTGCATAATTGATCACAGACAGATACACAGAGAGGCAGACGGAGACAGAGAGGCAGACAGAGGCAGACACACAGACGGACACAAAGACACAGGCGAACGCAAAGACACTGACAGACAGGCACACACAGACAGGCACACACAGACAGACCCATAACAAACAAAGACACACACACACACGTTTACCCTTGTTTAATTTCAAAAGCTTCTGATAATACTGAGAATATTGTACATGAAGCGTGAAGCCCAAAGGTCACGGCTGTGCAAAATCATGTTTTAAACTTTTCACGGCCCAAAAAAAAAAGGCTCGAGTCACGAACAGTGAAGATCAGAGCGGAAAAGTACAGCCGCCACTGCCACGCCCGTGCTTGTTGTGCTTCACGCCGTTTCAAAACAATGTGACTCCCATTTAACTCCTTGGGTCGTCTTAGCTCAGGAGGTAGAGCAGTTGTCTTGTAACCGAAAGGTTGCTAGTTCGATCCCTAGCTCCTCCTAGCTAGTCGAGTGTCGATGTGTCCCTGAGACACTTAACCCTAACTGCTCCTGACGAGCTGGCTGTCGCCTTGCATGGTTGACTCTGCCGTCGGTGTGTCAATGTGTGTATTAACTGATGTAAGTCGCTTTGGATAAAAGCGTCTGCTAAATGCCCTAAATGTAAAATGTAAATGTCGTAAAAAATGTCGAAATTCACAGATTCAACATGTAAAGAGCCAGTCAACCCACTGTTTCAGCTGGAACCTCATGCAGTTTTGCGTGCCCTGGCTCTTTAAACATTTTCCTCCTTCCTCTTCTCCCATTCTGTGAGCGCAGGTCATCTTCTCCCAGTTCCAGCACAGCCGGGAGCGAGCGCTGCCCTCGGACAACCTGCGGCTGGCCCTGGCCGAGACCTTTAAGGACGAGCAGCGCTTCCAGCTGGGCTTCATGGACGACGCCGCAGAGTGCTTCGTAAGTTCCCGTTGAAACCAGAGGACGGGGGGGGTGAAGGGAGTGTGTGGATGCTTGTTTGTTAGTTTTGTTTTGCCTTGTTGCCAACTTGCACCGAGGCTGCACTTCAAGAGCATCCTCCCCCTACCCCCCCCCCATTCCCTCCCTGCCCTTCTCTCCCCACCACCCCCACCCCTCTTTCTGCTCGCATCATCGCCATGGACACTGCCCCAGGAAAGCCCAGCATGGCACGTTATGTAAGCCCTGCAATAGTCTTTGAATCTCTCTCTCTCTGTCTCTCTCTCTGTCTGTGTGTGTGTGTGTGTGTGTGATGTTCATCTCTTTCTTATCAGTGTGAGCCTGCCTGACAGGCCTCTGGTCATTCCTTACTGCTACTGTCTGAATTTTTCATGTTCACTTTAGCTGGCGATGCTGTGGCATTGGGAACGTGATGCTAATGTCATGAAGCACGTTGCATTGTTGTGAACGTTATGTATACAGGGCAACCTCTGTTTCATTCCCCTTTCATCGACTCATAGGAGCATCTTATTCATTACCAAGGTTTGTATGATACAGAAGGCGGATCTGAAACAAGGGAAAAGTTAATTAGAAACAGAAATTCCATCTCTCGCCTCCCCTGTTGTGCGTCAAATCTGCAAAAAGCTTAATGTTCCTAAATTAAAGCTGAGATGAAAACATCTCTGGGGTTGTTGCGTCCCGCTGTGTGTGCTGAGGTTTCTCCCTGCTAATCCAAACATTGTTGGAGTCTGTGGTGAGCTCGGGTGCGAACGCCAAGGGTCTTTTATGGGGAACATTAATCCTCCACAGGTCCTTGCTCTTGAGCAGTATCCCGGTAATGCCTTGGCTTTGGACGGACCCTCACCTGGATTTATGACCCACAGACTGACACAGACGTCGATTAAGTGTCTGTGAAATCACCCTGGTTAACTTCGTTGCAACCTGTTTTAGTATACAAGGGAATCCACAAAGACTTCACAATAAAAAAGGTTTTTTCTTTGATAGCTTTTAACTATTCAAAAATAGTAACGTTGAACTGCCTATCAATGCTGAATGCCAGCGGTGCATTTTTCCTAACTGGAATCATCGCTTCCCATTAACAAAACAAGGGTGTTGCCTAGCGATCAACTACTACGAGCGATTCCGCATAATTGTTTCAAGAAGTTTCGGTAATTCTATTTCCCCTTCCCTCGCAATTAAAGCGCAAATTTCCGTTTCAACGACAAGCGGGAAAAGCGTCCAAAAAAGCGAGTGTTCAAAAGAGACGTAAAGTTTCCTGGTTTTACTAAACAGGTGCCTAAGCCGGTTCTTCCCGTCTGTTCTTCCAGGAGAACATCCTGCAGCAGATCCACCTGCACATCGTCCCCGAGGAGAAGGAGAAGGACAGTTGCACCTCCCGCTCCTGCATCACCCACCAGAAGTTCGCCATGACCCTGTATGAACAGGTGAGGCTGTCCCCGCGGCGCTAGCCACATGCTAGCTACCTAGCCGTATGCTAGCTACCAAGGCGCATGATAGGGAAAATGGAGGATCGGTGACCCGGCTGTCCGGTCGCGACTGCAGCCAGAATGCGATGACACAATTGTGTTGTTCCTGTGTTAAATACGTGGCGATGTGATATTCGTGTCGCTGCATCGCATCGGGTTGCTAATGGTGCGTTTTATTATCCATCCGTCTCGGAGGTCCGAGGACGTTGCCTAGCGACACGCACAAACACGCCCCTTTTCCTCGGACGGCGATCTCGCCATCTCGGTTGAACTCAGTGGTGACCGAGCGAAATTCCGAGACAGAATTCAAGATGGCTGCGCCCATTGTGACTTGAAGTATGAACTGTTTTCATTGTGCTTGGACCCCTTTGGTGGTTTAAATGGTAATTTCAATCACTCGTATTACTGCAATACCTTACTGCGTCCGTATCTCTGCCTATGTACACAAATATATTGTATTTGTGTACAGCACTTTGGTCAACTACTGTTGATTTAAATGTGCTATATAAATACATTTGACTTGACTTGACTATGGCCTATAGCCTACTTATATTGGATCGCCTGGTCCTCTGCCAATGCTACCGCGACAACAGCTTTCCGGGTGGCGTCCATGTTTTCCTCCAACGACCGAGCGAAATAATAAAACGCTTGAAGTGTGGGCGTGGCATCAGATCCGAGATCCGAGTCGGTTCGCAGAGAATACTCGAACGCACAATACGTTTACGCTCGGAACTCGGTCATCGTGACATCGAGCAGGTAGGGACACAAGCACGTATGCACGTGCACGCGCACACACCCGGGCCCATAGATCACTGTCGGAGGCGGTGGGGTTGTAATTCATCACGCGGCGAGGGTGTTTCCAGCTTCCCCTCTTCAGATTAGCGTCGTCGTATGAGTTACTGCCGGTACACACATATACACACACACACTCTCTCTCGCATGTGCACACACACACACACACACACACACACACACACACACACACACACACACACACACACACACACACACACACACACACACACACACACACACACACACACACACACACACACACACACACACACACACACACACACACACACACACACACACAGACAGAGAGAGACCCCACAACAGCGTCACACACACACACACACACAGACAGAGAGAGACCCCACAACAGCGTCACACACACAGAGAGAGAGAGAGAGACCCCACAACAGCGTCACACTGGCCATCCCTCACAGAGTTCCCGCTATCAGTTCGGTCCAAAACACCTGAAACTGCTTTGGATGGGGGGGGGGGGGGGGGGGGGGAATTGGCTTCCATCAAAATCCCCTTTTTTGAGGTTTAATGCTGCGAGGAGTGAATGATCCGGTGGTTAAAAGGAAATAATGGCGTTCACCTGGCACGTGTGAGCGGTTGTAGGAGAGTCTTGTGAAGTGGTGCATCATGGTCCCTGGCTCTTATGGACATCAGCCCGCGTTACCAGGCTCAGAAACATAATCACAAAGTCTAGGGCTGTTGCCATGTCCTATTTACTCACACCCACACCGCCGCTGCCCTCTGCGTGCACCCAGACTGTAACCAACCACCCAGAGTGTTCTCTGAACACCATGAGCGCTTTCACATTAACGACTTGATGATGTGCACCCGGCAGCTCCATGCTAACGTCTAATGGCTTTTGTGGTTGTGTTTGTCTGTCTGTCTGTTTCTCTGTGTCTGTCTGTCTGTTTCTCTATGTCTGTCTGTCTGTTTCTCTATGTCTGTCTGTCTGTTTCTCTGTGTCTGTGTGTTTCTCTGTGTCTGTCTATCTCTTCCCTTTTTTGTTTCCCTGTGGCTTTTTTCTCTCCCTCTTTCTCTCTCTCTCTGTCTCTGCCTCTGTCTCTGTCTCTCTCTCTTTCTCTCTCTCTATCTCTCTCCCCCCCCCCCCCCCCCCCCCTCCAGTCTGTGTGCCGTAGCTGCGGGGCGTCCTCCGACCCCCACCCCTTCACCGAGCTGGTGCATTACGTCTCCATCACAGCCCTCTGGTAAGACAGCGCTGGTCTGCTCCTCTTCCGCCGCCGCCGCTGAAATGCTAACGTTGTTATGTGGGGCAGAATGGACGGGGGGGGGGGGGAATGAGGCTTACCATCGGGTGGGAGAAATGTTTCATGTGCTATCTTCCTCCTGAGCTGCTGATTGGGAGATGCGTCACCTTCTCCTCTGTCTCGTGTTTCCTCGGTCCCCCCACCTCCTGTGGCGTGCCCTTCATGTGTGGTCCCAGCACGGGTTGTTCGTTTACGTGTTTTCTAGACACTCTGACACTTCAATAACTCGTAACATTTTGAAAAGGGGAAACCTTATCAGTGTATGTTTATAGATGTAGATTGAGTGTGAAGTGTCTGCCAATGCAAAATACATCACCACAAACAAGCTTAATAAAACCCGAAAGAAAACACGTATACTATCGTGTTTCTTACGAGCAATTTAACCTCTTGTTTAACAAACGATCAAACCGAATCTGACAATATCCAGAGTAATTGAAGAAGCAATTGTGTGTACAACGCAATGCAGTTCTCGCTGCTGTGTGTTGTGTCTGCCTATTGTCTCGCCCACGCCTTCCTCCCTCACTCCTCCTCCTCCTCCCCAGCCAACAGGTGTACCAGCGGCGGGATGAGTCATTCGGGGAACTACTGCAGGCCGCCAGCACCATCGGAGACCTGCGCAACTGTCCCGTAAGCAAATAATCCCCCCCGTCCAGATTCATGGCTTTAGTATTGCAGATGCACTGTTTTCCATACTCACAGAACCATTCATCTGTCTGGCGGTTTTATGCAGAGGAAACTCCCAGCCAGAGGGTATTAGATTTAGTCCTTGATGTCTTGCATCCTACAGCTTGATTCCTATCCCATACCTGCCGCTCGATGACCTTTGAACTGTTGGCGATTAAAGTCATTTAGTTGACGCTTTCAAGCAAAACCCTTTTTTGGTTTTCATTCAGCCTGTGTCTAAATTCACTGTCAGTTTGGATAATATTGCCTGATGAATAGTAAATATTAAGTCAGAAGTATTCCCATGAACCATATTTTGTTCTGTTAACTTTTATTGGACAGGAACAACAGCCAAAAAGCGTTCTTGTAAAACTCTGTTTTCCCTGGATAAATTGTAACGTTTCAAGGAGGTCATCCTAGTTCACGAGCCGTGACGACCGGTGCACCCTGGGTAATGTAGTCTTTCAGTCTCTCTCTGATATATTCCCCGGCCTTCTCTCTCCTGTATCCAGAGCAACTGCGGCCAGAGGATCAAGATCCGCCGGGTCCTCATGAACTCCCCGCAGATCGTGACCATCGGCTTCGTGTGGGACTCGGACCAGTCGGACCTCACGGAGGAGGTGATCCGCTCCCTGGGGTCGAACCTCAACCTCTCTGGGGTGAGCATGCGGCGGTTGGCTCCATTGTACATTTTACATTCAGGGCGTTTAGCAGACGCCTTTGTCCAAAGCGACTTGCAACCGTTAATACACATTCCCAACACCGACGGCGGTGTCAGCCATTCAAGGCGACAGCCGGCTCGTCGGGAGCCGTTGAGGTGAGGTGTCTTGCTCAGGGAAACCCAGACACTCAGCTAGGAGGAGCCTGTGATTGAACCAGCAACCCCTCTGGTTACTAGCCAACCCGCTCTACCCCCCTAAGCTACTGCCGGCCATGTGTCCGGCTCGGCTTGAGCTCTCCTCACTCATTAGCTTCCTCTCGCTCACTGCTAGGTTTTTCTTTCGCTTTAACTGGAATTATTTCGGTGGTAATTGATTGTTCAGCGTATATTTGTTGTTCTGGCATTTTTTTCTTGCCAGCCATTCGAGGGGATTATTAACTAAAGGTTGAAAATGTAAAATTGCTGAACAAAAGCAACCCGAAGAAGTTTTCTAAAATTTGATGTCGGCTAATGACTGCACCAACCACAGCAGAATCAGGCACAGTTGTTAAGCGAAAAATGAAAACTCTGCACCACAACCATTCCACAAACAGGGCATAACGTACAGAGATGTCCCAGCCAGCTGTAATCCAGTGTCTCCATGCTAGGTCCCGTGGCTCCGTTTTGCTTGGTTTATCATTTATTTTTACAGTTACTGCTTCAAAAGCGCCGCTCCTCGCTGTGTTTATTGTGATGAAGCAGAGCATATGTGGGAAATTAAAGCCTGGATTTGTTTCTTAGTAAGTAGAGGCCGTTGCATAAGCAGCCAACACCCTGTGCCCAGTTGGCCGGCACGCATCAAAAAGGACACTGCTGGCCCTTGGTCAGCTTGTCAAAAAATATAAACTCCCCTTCCCGTAACACTGTGTGTGTGTGTGTGTGTGTGTGCGTGTGCGTGCGTGCGTGCACACACGTATGTCAGTTTCTTATTGAGATTCTCAATCTTATTGAGATTGAAAAAACAACAAAACACCACAAACTATGGGAGCTTGCATAAGAGTTGGTGCCTAATTTAACGGGATCTGCTTCTGCTTTCTATAAAGCTGTGTCGGATAAACACGGACTCCGAGGAAGCGGGATTATCTAAGCATCAAAGGCAATATTTCAGAGAGCGTCATTCAATGAGTATTTAACTCTGAGTAGGTAGGAAAACACTGTTGTCAGCTGTGTTGTTTAGTGGACCTTTTTTGAGAGCGAAAAAATAAATCAATGGTGCCCGGCCCTCATTTGAACAACACATTACGTAACGCAGCGGGCCGCTACGGTTATTGCACTTGACAGCACCCTCCTCTTGGGCCTCCCCCTCCGTGTTGTGAAAGCATTCCTACACACACAGATCTGTCTGCGGCTTCCCCTCCTCCACCACCACCTCCACCACCTCCACCACCACCTCCACCACCTCCACCACCCTGCTTACATGCTTCCCAGCACAGGCAGTTGTTCCACAAAGGCCTTGATTCATGAGGGGACGTTTCATGTGACTTTATGGCGTGTTAACGGAAGTCTCTCTCCCACTCTCTCTTTCTCTCTCTCTCTCGCTCTGCTTTTCTTGCTCTCGCTCTCTCACTCGCCGTCTCTCTCCCTCTTTTTCTCTTTCTCTCTTCTTTTCTCTCTCTTTCTCTCTACCTCACTTTCTTACTCTCACTCGCTCTCTCCTTTTCTCTCTCGCTCTCTCTTGGGTTTTGGAGTATATTGTTCTCGGTGAGGTAAACCGGGCCTGTGAGAGATTACAAGTGGGTGGGAGGGGAGACATGTGTTGGTGTAGGGGTATGTTGCACGAGTCTGAGGAATACTTATAATTCTTTTGTTTAATCGTGTGATTTGTCTGTGGAGGAACTTCAACATCCATGTTATGTAATTTAAGATTGACCAACTGTTGTCACAGCAAAAATGAGAACAACCGTTTCAGTAATTAGCCAGGCAGTAAAGTTAGGCTGGAACTAATGTGCCAAACCTTAGAGAGGAGTGTCTGTGGATGAATAAATAACTTTTTAATGCATTCAAAGAAAGTCACGCTTAAGTTTGTCTTTACTTTGGCTGTTTGTTGACATTACGGACAAGTGGTTTTAAGAATGTCTTCATTTGGTTCTTAGTATTTCGCCCCCCCCAGCAGGGAAAAACCAACAAGGGAATGGACTCTTTATCTCTCATAAATCAGGCGGCCTCTAACTTTATTAAGAGCTCAATTCAGACCACTGGTGAAGGCCTTGTTATTAATGTGTGTGTGTGTGTGTGTGTGTGTGTGTGTGTGTGTGTGTGTGTGTGTGTGTGTGTGTGTGTGTGTGTGTGTGTGTGTGTGTGTGTGTGTGTGTGTGTGTGTGTGTGTGTGTGTGTGTGTGTGTGTGTGTGCGCGCAGCTCTTCTACAGGGTAACAGATGAGCAGGCCAAGAAAGGAGAGCTTCTACTGGTGGCCATGATCTGCTACTCCAGCCGTCACTACTGCTCCTTCGCCTTCCACACCAAATCCTCCAAATGGGTCTTCTTCGACGACGCCACCGTCAAAGAGGTCAGGGGGCGCTCAACTTACCAATGACAGACGCAGCGTGTCGATAAAAGCATCAAAAAAATCCCTTAAATGTAAACAACGTACTGACATCTGACACAGCTTTGGGTCGTGCTCATGTTTCAGAGCCCGATTATGCTTCGGTCTCCCCGTGCTCTGGGATATCTGAATCTTGCTTCCCACTGGGACCCTCCATGCTAAAAAGAGTCTCTGGACACTGGCCTTTCTCTGGTGTTTTAAATCACTATCTGTCTTGGGCTACCAGAGAACCGTTATTTCTTAGAAAAGGACACACTATTTTATATTTACTCACTTTGATCACCAGTGAAGCCTAACATGTTTGCCCTTAGCCTGCCCGAAAAACGAATCGACCCTTGTCTAACGAAGCGAACGTACGGAGGCCAAGAGATGAGCCTCGTACCAGCGCTCTCACATCATCAACGGCCTCCGCATCCACGGCCCCCAGGGGGTTAACTTTATTGCATAATGCAAAAAAAACTATTATTGATTTCCTGAGACCCCGGACACGGTGTCCGTAATTACAGCACACCAGATGCCCGGCGCGGAGCGAGGTCGTTTCTCAGAGCTTCCCCGAACCCGCCCGTTGCGGAAGCACAACTTTGCGTGATTGTTCCGTATAGTCAACGGCAACCAACCTGCGACTTCTTTATTGTTTTGTGTGTGAGTCTGCAACCTGTCAAGTGCAGTGTGTGTGTTCAACTCTCATGGAGTCATGCGTTCCCCTTGTGTGTGGGCGGGCCCGCCAGGCAGGTCGTCGGTCCATTAACAAGTGCTGTGTGTGCACTTCCCTCCCCAGGCCTGGGATCCGGGGGTGGGGGGGGGGGGACTACCGTGGCTCTAATGCGTGTCGATAGTATGATTGAACACATGGTGGATGGTCTGTGAAGTCCAGCAGGTTCACAGCAGAGATTGCGCCTTAGCTCCTCGGCCCAGCGGCGCGTCTGGATGTCGGCGCCGTCTCTGCATGAGGATGGAGCGGGCGTATCTCGCTGAGTGTCCCACTCCGAACCGGCCCCCTTGTTGCCTTCGTTTGCGTTTTCTCCGCACCGTCCTCTTAACTGTCCGTTAATTCTGGGTCCGCATTCCTGTTTCCACTTACTTTCACTTTTGTTTAGTTCTGTTCTACCTATTTTGTTGGGAGTCAATGCCATAGTTACCTCTCACACTTTCTACCGGTGACCCCTCCTCCAGCCCCCACACATTTAATTAGCCGTTTTATTTAACTTAGGAGTGCCCTCCTAAGGTCGGAGGGCACTAGCAGGACGCTACCAATGTCTAGCCCCCGATCTGCCTTGTTGGTACTACGAACGGCCGGATGTCTTATGTTCACAAGAATGTTGGCCCGGACGTCTAACTCAAGAGTCCAGGCTAATTGGGAGACTGTGTTGTGGTAGGACCTGCAGATCAACGGCAGAGAATCACAATCATTAAAACAACGCGCTCTGGTAGTTTCACACCAGTACCTGGTTCCTCGAGAACCAACACGTGTGTGTGTGTGTGTGTGTGTGTGTGTGTGTGTGTGTGTGTGTGTGTGTACGTGAGCATGTGAGAATGTGTGCGTGCCTGTGTATTCACGCCCGCTGTGCTTTGGCTCACCTTGTCAGATCGGCTCCCGGTGGAAGGACGTGGTCACCAAGTGCATCAAAGGTCACTTCCAGCCACTGCTTCTCTTCTACTCCAACCCCGACGGCAGCGCCATCTCCGTGGACCAGCTGCCGCGGCCCGACAGCAGCCAGGCCCCCTACAAGACCTCCGTCAACGGGAAGGCCCAAGGTACCACGACCCTGACGGACCCTGAAACTCACATGGACAGACAGACACACAGACAGACACACAGACAGACACACAGACAGACACAGACAGACAGACAGACAGACACACAGACAGACACAGACACACAGACACAGACACACAGACACAGACAGACACACAGACAGACACACAGACAGACACAGACAGACAGACACACAGACACAGACAGACACACAGACACAGTCACACAGACAGACAGACAGACAGACAGACAGACAGACAGACAGACACACACACATAAACACAGACACACAGACACACAGACAGACAGACAGACAGACAGACAGACAGACACAGAGAGTAAGGGAGTTTAGAGGGCCCCTAAAACAGCCCTCCCGTTGATGTTACCCCCACCAGGTCGAAGGCTACCCTTGTTATCGTAGCATGTCTTGTTGTTTGCCTCTTTCCACTGCTGGTTTCTAATGAGGTTTTGCACTCGAGTTGGTGGCAAAAGTGAGCATGAAACGCGCCATTATCATCCCAATGAACAACATGGGCTCATTATGTCCTATGGCTCGAGGGGTCCCTGTGATATGCTAACGAAGAACACCATAACCAACTCCTTGGAGGGCTGTGGTGCCTGCCAGCACGCCCATCAGGAGTTGATTTTGTTCTTCCTCGTGGTCCTTATTCATTGCCTTGTTAGCACCCCTACTCCCAGGCTTTGTAGCCGCATGAATACTGCATTAGCGGGGGAAACCAAAAGTCAGCTAACTGTCTAATTGGGAGGCTGGCCCGAGACCGGATCTCTCCGCTCTCTCACGTTTCATGTTCTTGTGTCTTCCTGCCTCGGGCGTTGATCTTATATCACAGAGATGACACTGTCGCTTCCGAGTGGAAGACTGAGTTGTCAGCGCGTTAGATACTCGAGGAGGGGAAAAAGCTAAAACTCAGGCGATATAACTATAGCTGTATCAGTGGATTATAAATTACTTTCCTTTTTAATGCATGCTGGAAAGGGAGGTGTTATTTTTAGCTAATAAGGGGGATTTTAAGTTGAGAGTGTTGTGGACACGTCAGGAAGGAGACTATGTGCCAAGTTTACTTCGTGACTGAGGCTGGTTTGATGTATCGGCAGCACAGTTGGCTCTTAGTTTGTCTGCTTTAATTTATTTTTTATTAATATTTTTGGAAGCTGTGAATCATTTCCCTGTGAGCATTCGTTGATGTATGAGAAGCGTCCTTCTGTGTGGGAAAACTATTCATGATGGTTGAATAGATATCATGGCTGTCCCTACCCAAAAAGACACTATCAATCACCCACTATAACCATCCCATTTTATCCTGGAACACTTTCCCGGGTGTTTTCTGTTGTGATTGGGTCTCATGATGACACACCAGGCTCCACAGGGAAAAGCCTTTTCCAACTCGCTCTCCCCTCCTGTCCCCCTGGCCAGGCTCGGAGTCGCCGCTCCCCGGCCCGAGGCAGCTGGACCTCACCAAGGAGAACCTCAACACCCTGCTGGGCTCCAGCTACTCCAAGCCCAAGGCCACGTCCACGCTGAGCCGCGGCAGCGGACACACCACCGCCGGGGGGCGAGGAGCAGGTAGCTGAAACCCATCGTCACGATGGTCCTCATAATGCTGTTTACTACGATTGATCAAGTCCTTTAGTAGATGGCTTTATCCATAGTGACTCGAATTGGATTCAGGTAGGGCTTTGACTCCGAACTTCGTTATTCGAATGTAATTCGAATATCAAAAAATAAATCAAAATTCGAACGAATATTAGGCAGCCCTTAATATTGGAACCCGTTATGGGCTGGCCAAGAGGGAGAGACGTCGGAGAACCCCACGCAGTCTATTCATAATATTGTAATGACCACAGAAGAGGCAGTGAATGAAGTATTGATAAGACAGCGATTTATTAGAAACCTTATAAACCGTTGGAACATGGTTACCGTTGGTAACCATAGCAACGCGGTAAGTTGGGGAAGCCCAATCCAGGTCTTACTGAAGGCATTTAATGGTCAAAATATTATTAATAAATATTCGAATATTAATATTAATAAATAAACAAACAAACTTCGAATTTGATTTTTGTGCAAAAGTCAAAGCCCTAGATTCAGGTACATGCCCTTAATGGGAAGTTAACGGGTTAGGTGTCTCGCTCAAGGAGGCCTACAGTTAAGGCTGCGGACATTGGGGAATCAAACCAACCAACCCCTTCCACTGATGGTCGAACGGGGAACCACTAGGCTGTCCGGGCCTTGTTCATATCACTCAGACTTTTTCGTACGCTGACGAGAAATAACTTGAAGTGAGTGGAAGGAGTAACGTGACCCAGAACGATGACGAGGCGTAAGGCAGACGAGGAGAGGAGTTGACTCACTCACAAAGGGCACGTCCCTGAAAGGGATTCGTCACGTTAGTTCTGTGATTACGCCGAAGTGTCGGTTTTCCCCTACACAACTCCCGGGAGTGTGTGTTTCTGTACGTATCGGATCCGTAGCCTGCAGTGTGAAATCTGCAGTTAATACAAGTATGGATGAACGACCGCCGTATGGAGAGATGATAAAACAGTCCTCTGTGTTGAATTAAATCTGCCTGGCGGGATTAGGAGCGCTTGTTAGGGGAGCTCAGACGGAAGTGGCTGCCCGTGTGCCTGCATACTGATATCGGTGGCGGCGCTGGCGAGGAGGGGTTTAGCGTAACAGGGGGATGTGATATAATGAGTAAACAGTCTGGGTCTTCGAAAGACAGACAGTGCTGGAGGGGAGAGTAAACACGGCGTGAGAGAGGAAAGTCCAAGGTCAGCCTGGCCCATGTGCAGCATGCTATATTGACCGCAGCCTGTATACACATGTTTCTGACAAATCACGGTGGCCCGGCAAATTTGTGAATGCAGCCTTTATACAAAGTTGTATGACCAAAGTCGGTTGGCGAATGATTTTGCCACGTGGCGATCTTGCTCTGCGGTGAATGAATAGGTCCCATATTCTATTCAAATATCTTTCAAAAGGTTTGTGATCTGGTCAATTTACGCTAAATGGTAATTGCAACAGTTTGAACAATTTATCTACTGATGACAGACTATGACAGGCTATTTGGGCAATTAGCCGATTCAAACCACCTTTATGATGTTATGATAAAAGCAGTGTGACTTTATTCAAACTTAAGTGGGTCGTGTTCAATATCAAAAGATTGTGAGTCTTTGCAACTTTGGCAACACTTGGGGCCCTCGGATATGATTCGATGTACACATTTTTGCATTTGTTACTGCGGCCTTTACATCTACAGGTTTGCTGCTTTTAGATCTTAACAAGTGTGGCTAATGTTCGATGCTGCTTTTTCCTCTTTATTCAATACCCACTCATTTGCCTCATTTTGTGAATGTATTTGTCGGGTATCAAGAACAAAATGAAACGTTGACAAAGGCACGACTGCACGGTTATATGCAGAGCGGGGTTTGTGTGGCTGGTTGTGTGAAGGTTTCGTGGTCTCTCCTGGTCCATATAACTGGCTTGGCCGGTGCTTCTCTGTGAGATGCTGCTGCTGCCGCTGACTCCCTCAGAGGCAGTGTGCAGAGATATGCCTTTTGGCATCGGCTGCCGTTCCGCATCGATGGCTTTCCCCTTGCACAGCAGAACGCGTGCCATGCGTGCATCGATCTGCTTTGCAGTCGCTCGCTCCTGCTCTCCCCTCCCCTCCCTTCTCTCTACGAATTCAGCAACCGGCCCCTGGTTGCAGGGGGATTCACTGGGGCAGCCTCAATAATGGCTCTTAAGCAGCAGCAGTAGCAGTTGGAAAAGTCGTAAATAAGTCCTTTCTTTGTGGAGTTCCCAGTCCGACGTCTGCCTTCCTATTGGGTCATCCCTGACCTTAATGATTCCACACGCACTATGAAACATCTCGCTCTTTACTCTGGATTTAAATTATATTTTTTGTGCAATGTTGTTTGTTTTGTCGCATACCTTCTTGTCGATGTACGTCCGTAAATATTCAATCCTTCACCTTTTTTCTGTTTTTAGTTTCGGGGAAGCTGGACTCCGGCGACCCGAAGAGGAACCTGAGGGAGATCTCCAGAGAAGCGGCCCAGCGCGCCGGGGAGGTCCGGGGGATAAACCTCCCCAGACGAGACCCCGACCGGACTGGACCCTGGAGGGCAGAGAGCCGCCTCAAAGGTTTGTTGTTCACAGGGAGCCAGCGGAAGATGCACTCATAGTCATGTGAGAAGAAGACTCTGACATCCATGTCGATTTAAATGTGCATTTTATCCGTCTGTTTAGCAAACACAATTAAGTATTTCACAGCCAGGAGTAGGTCACGAGTCGATGCTGATGGTCCAAACTAAGCGAAACACACACCCACACCCGACCTCCATCCAGAGAATGGATCAACCATTGCAAAAAAGCGCAACATTTCTTACAGCTTTTGCTAAAAAAACGTTTTTTTTAAGCTTTTGCAAAGGTGTCAAAAGTTGCTCAAAGATGGTCGTTGGTGTTTGCATGACTGCGTGTGCGACGTTGACACCGGTTGCCGGGGCCAACGTGAAAGCAGGGGGCCAGCGTCTCGCTCGTCTGCCGCTTATGTAAGCGGCCGTCTGGAAGCAATGTGTCAGACGGGGGATTAAGCGCTGACGTCTGTCCAGCCCTGCTCTCCCTCGCTCTGACTCAGTCACCGAGGAGTGGGAGAATACGTAAACAAAAAACACTCTTGTTCCTCCCTAATGGATTTCATGTTTTCTTTACGCATCCCAGTTGGGAGGCGTCGATCCTTTCGGTGGGCTTAATGGCAAACCTCAAACCAAAACAAAAAGATTCCCCGCAAAGACATGCAGTGGGGGGGGGGGGGGAGACCAGGGGCTTCTCCTGGTCTCTCCTGGTCTCCCACAGATTTATCAAGTGTCGGGGAAATGGGTTTAACTCCTCTGTCCCCTCGGTGCCCTTTTCCACCGATTCCAATTTAGAATCCTGGGGGGGGGGGGGGATAGCATCGACCAAGTCAACCGCGCAAACGTTAGCCCGTTAGCGAGCGCTTTACTCCCAATTACGCCGGCATTCGGTTAGCATGGCGGTGTCGGCGAGCCGTGATGAATAGCGCGGCTGGCCGAGGTGACGTCGCTGCAATTACCGGCCGCGCCGGTGATGCCCTCTGCACCGCGAGAGGAGCTGATGGATCTCCCTGACGTCAAGTTGTTTTGATTTAGCGCCGGAGTGCAACAGTTTGAGGCGGCGTGGTTCACCGAGGTGGGGGCGTCTGAGACCGTGCGCTGATGGGGGTGTCGGGTCCCGTCTCTGGGGTGATTGTGTTCTAATGGTGGGGAGGTGTCGGGCTGGCCTTGGAGATGAGTGGAGCGCCGGGTTGTGCAGGGTGTTCCTGGCACAGAGTCCTCGAAGATGTTCCGTCTTGCATCAACCGGTTTCATCTTTTGCTAGAGGTTATTGCTGTTTGTTGAGGGAGCAGAACTCTATTCTGGGTTGTGTGTGCGGCGACAAAAGGATTTTAATTTGTTTCTGTTCAATATTCTGTTTGATTTCTGTAGCTTTGGCCTGTATGTTACAGGCTTATCAATTATTTAAAGTTGGTGTGGGGTGTGGGGCACATTCCGTGTTTCATCAACGATTTAACTTCCCCTTATTGGCTTGCATCCACTTGTGTCCTCTTTAGTGGCGTGTATCAGAGGATGATCGGTAGTTTCAACACATCTGAATGCCACACATTTACTATCTAATCACAATTCCTTTTCAAATGAGAATTTCAAATCCATCAGATACCGCTAACTGCCTGTTGAGTCACGTTAACGTTTGATCGGAGGCTGCATTCATGACGACCATGATGGTATTTTCAGAGGTTACCTCACAGGTGGAGTCATGTATCCCATAATTCCCTTTTGTGTTCCTTATTGGTGATAACGGTTGACCAAAGGACCACTTCCGTGGTCACATGTCTGCCTCTCTTGTTAAGAAAGCCTGAAATAGACATGAGTCTGCAACAGCAAAGCCGTATTCTGCTGTATGCCTGTGAATAGGCTACACACATACGCACATGCACGCACGCACGCACGCACGCACGCACGCACGCACGCACGCACGCACACCATTCTTCAGTCCCAAGTATAGACACACCGTCTTATCCTAGTGACACTCTGAATCTTTGATTTGAGTGCCTACCCTGTGCTGTTCCCGATATACATTCTGTAAAGTCGACACGAAAGCACGCGCTGAACTCCTTGGCCCTGCCGCTCCTCAAGCACACGGCGGTGTGAAACCTGGACCCCCGGTGTCCTTTATTTACACCTCCCACCCCTCCGCTGGCAGGCCCAGCAGCACCCGTCAGACCCCCAACCCTCCCACCCCCACCCTCCCACCCCCACCTCACCCCACCCCCACCCTCCCACCCCCACCTCACCCCACCCCCGTACTCCGCACACAGGGCGAGGCATTTGTGTCGCGGTGTCCCACGGTGAAGGGTCAAGGTGACGGTGGGAAAGACTTTGTTACTTCTGTTCCCTGGAACTTGATGACACTGAAGGGTTTTGTTAAACACAAGGCCAGCATTAGGGGGGAGGGAGAGGGAGAGAGAGAGAGAGAGAGGTGTGGCATGCTCTGTGACATGCGCTGTCAGAAGTTTGTCTTTGTTACAATCGCCTGGGTTGGAGATTTAAATCGTTTCCTGCGTTTCTACTTTGCACATCACAAGTTAAGGAAAAAAATAAATAAGTAATGATGCATTCAATTATAGAATGTAATGTTTCATAATTTATTTCTTGTTAAGAGTGGGAGGTAGATGAATAATGGTTTGGTGAAAAAGAAACTCAGGCACCCTCTCATACAGAGCCTCCCTTTCTCTCCCTTTCTCTCCCTTTCTCTCCCGCTCAGACCCGGTTCCAGACCGTCCCGTGTGCCGCTCGGTCTCGCCCCCGGTGAACGGCTTCAAGCAGCACGTGCAAACGCGCCTCTACAACAGCCAGGGCAAGGGCCCCACGCGCAACGAGCGCCACGCCTTCATCGGGGGCCGACCGGCCTCCCACGACCCCCCCCGGCTCCACGACCCCCCCCGGCCCCACGACCCCCCCCGGCCCCACGACCCCCCCCGGCCCCACGACCCCCCCCGGCCCCACGACCCCCCCCGGCCCCACGATCGCCCCCACCCCAGGACGCAAGAGCCGGCGCCCGCGGTGGCTGCCGCACTGCGCGGCCCCCCTAGCAACAACAACGGGGGTGGTGTTCGTGGCGGCGGTGGGGTCAGCGGACACCCCAGCCTCCGCAGGCTGGACCACCACGCAAACGGGTACGATACGGACACCAGCCAAGGCTCGCGGGACCACTCCGGCAGCGGAGGACGCTCCAGCCGGCCGTGGAAGCCCATGAGGGAGGTGCTGAACGTGGACAGCGTGATCGGCGCCGGCAGCGGCGGGGCGTACTCGTCCCGGCCGGACCGGAGGCCGGCCAGCCCCGGCCGGAGGAGGCCCAACAGCCACTCCCCTTCTCGGGACCGGGAGCGAGACCGGGAGCGAGACCGGGACCGGGAACGGGACAGGGAGCGAGACCGGGACCAGGACCAGGACCAGGAACAGGACAGGGAGCCGGTGGCGTGGGGCAGCCGGGAGGAGCACAAGCCCAAGAGCCTGATGACCATCTACGAGGACGAGTCCCGCCAGGACATCGGGGGCAGCCGGAGCTCGCTGGACTCGGACAGCAGGGGCGGGTGGGCCCCCGGGGAACGTGCCCGGCCCCCCATGGGGGCGCCCACGGCGCTCAAGGTGCACAGCGACCACTGGAAGTTCCAGCGGACGGAGTCGGGCTACGAGAGCAGCGACCGGCTCAGCAACGGCTCGGCCAGCTCGCCCTCGGTGGAGAACGTCTCCTCCAAAGAGCTGAAGCCCAGACCTGAGCTCCACCCGGCCAGGTGAGAGGGGGAACGCCCCACTGGGAATGGTTTTCATCAGCTTTATCACCGCTTGTTTTATACCGGCAGATGCATTTATTGGGCTGCTGCCCTGTGCGGTCACTGGTACTATTGTGTCCAGTATTTCAGCACTAGCGTATTTTTTAATCCTGTTAGTGAAAGTGTCTTCTATAAAATAATAGGTTTTCCGAGGCAGATACTGGAAAGGAGAGGTTACTGCCTCCCTGGCCCCACAACAATGAACAAGCCTACACACCGAAGACAAGGCTCTGCTAGGGACGGCTAATGGCTAATATTGGCGACCTCTGATCCCTTTAGTGATTAATGCGATGTTGACCTCTTGCGGTCGTGGTTTCTGTGATTAAGCAGCGGGGGGGCGGGTGACCGGGTGACCAGGCAGATGTTTTCACATCGCACCACTCCGAAATAAATGAAAAGGAGATAGCTGATGTCGCGGGGGACGGCCACGAGAGCTCATTGTTCAGCTTCAATCTGTTAAAGTGGTTCTTGGGGTGAAGTGTGCACAGAGCGATATCACACTGCTTTCCTATCAGTGGAGAGTCTCATAAACCCTGCTGGCCACTTTTGTGTTTCAGGGACCCCTATCAGCAGATAAGAGGGGATGATGTCAACACCGACGTCACCCTCTCCTCCTTCTCCTACGGTAAGAGATTTGTCCTTCACCCAAGACGCACCTTTTTTGTTCCAGGTCGTAATTATGGGTGTCGCAAGAGCTTTTGACACAATACATACTTGTGTTATTGTGCAAACGCTGGGCCCGGCTAGGAAGATGTAATCAAAGATGTTAATGCGAGTTCATTTCTACCGGCAGACGGTACACTGCTGGGCGGCATGAAGCTCAGGAGGTTGGGCGGGTTCGCTGGTAACCGGACGGTTACTTGTTCGATCCCCGGCTCCTAGCCGAGCGCCGGTTTATTCCTGAGCAAGGTCGCCTTGCGTTGTTGATACCGCCTTCGGTGTGTGAATGTCTGCATGAATGGGTGAATGTGAGGCAATATTGTAAAGCGCTGTGGGTGGCCACTGGTTAGATAAGAGCGGTATAAATGCAGTCCATTTAGCATTTATTTACACTGCAAAACCTTGTTTACCTCGTCCCACTGTACGCACCGAGCTCACCTTCCTCCGAGTCCTCAGCTCCTTGTTGTCTTTAAAACTCCTTCAGATGTTTGCACACCGCTCCGGTAAACACCGGCCCCCAGTGACACAACGTTGGCTGATGAGGACCAACGTTGAAGTGTGTGTCTGCGTGGCCGTGTGCAAACGCCCTGAAACCCTTTCAGAGCGCGGTGTGCCCTGCGACCCCCAGCGGGACGCGTGTACGTACCGCTTCCACTAAATAATGAACGGCGTCTCTCACCTTCTGCTCATTATCCAAGAACGTACACCGCGCAGACACACGCACCACACCGTGCGGTCACTCACACACCGCACCGTGCGGACATACGCATACCAAACCGTGCGGACACACACATACCACACCTGGTGTGCGGACAAACACACACACACCACACCGCGTAGACACACACACCTCGTGGACACACGCACAACAACACGCACACACACACACCACACCACACCGCCTCTGACCTGCATTTCTGAGTACGGGTGCGGCCTCTCGCGGTTGTTATTTCTCACCGAGTGTTGCTCAGTGCGGTGAGGTCATCCGGGTTATCGGTGAGGCAACACAAGAAACAAGCTTGACTTTTCCTGCTTTTTAATAGTCTACTGCCTAACAAACCTGCTGCTAGTATAAACAGCTCCTGTCTATCAGCTAGATTTGAGTTATTACTATGCTCTGTTCGGGCCAGACAATGCTTCTTCAATCTATTTTTATATCAGTACATCGGGTGTGGTTGTACTTTTTCTCAACGTCTTAAACATTCTCTCAAGTAATGCGTATACTTGGTTTGGACTTGCAAACATCTATACCATATCACAAAGGTGTATTTGAGGGCTGTGGGATGCTTTTCCCATGACTTTTCACCATTTCGCAGTCTTATAATCTGGTGTTATGATTACTGATGTGCGTTTGCGATTATTACACTCATTATCTGTTGTTATGGGACTCACCGGCCTTTGTCCGCACCCCTTTGGGTTTACCTCATCTCTTGCAGCACCAAGTTGACACCAAATAGTAATTATCTGTAATTCTACAAATAAGTCCCCACTGGCCATCAGACTTTCATAAAACCGGCATGGTTCTTTCCCGTGGACTTCCTGAAACACTCATACCGTGATCCAGCCACCGTATCGCTCCGCTACACCGGGTCATTAACCTTGATTTATCGTTCCGTGCGTATGGTTAAGGTCAGGCTCTCGGATAGCGTGGAAACACCGAGGTTTGTTCCTTCGCTAAACTTGACCTTCTTTCTGTTGGAACAAAGTTAATGTGTCCTGTTTCATGAAAAAAAACCACATTGCTCAGAAAATTGGCAAAGAATAGAAAATGGGTTTTATCGCCGTGAGAAATGTGTTTTCTGTATGATAATTGTTATTTCATCCGATAAATATTCTATTTTGTATGTCGAGATTGCCTCGATTTTTCTTCAGGCTCACTAATCACACTGGGGTTTGTATGTTTGCTCTGCTGTATCCTGGCGAGGATCGCTTTGAAACAGGAACGACTGTAAATAATATTTATTCTGGAAAATTAAATTGTATCCCTCTTGAAGGCGGCCTCGTCGTAAAAAGCCAGAGCGTGTCCGGCCGCGATAGCACGTCTTTACAAAACAAACCGCCGCCCTAGCTCGAGTTAAAGGAGGTGACATTAACCCAGGGAGAGGGACACCCCCGTCTGACTCCTGCTGTCCCCTCGCCTGGCGCGCGGAGGGGACGTATCGACTAAGGGGCTGAGAGGGAAGGTCAAACATCCAAAACCTGTGAAGAGGCTGTCACGGATTCCCACGCTCATGAGCAGGGCGAGAGGGGTTATTGGCTGAGGTTGCCGGCGTGCCAGGCTGTGCCCAGCCAGCCGTGACCCATCTCTGTGACGTTGTTTTTTCATGGTGCCCTTTTAGTTTGTTGTTAAGCACGAGTTTTACATTAATTGTTAAAAGGTCTGTTAATGTGGCATGCCTGGACTGTTTAAAGATTTCCCCCTGGATGCCAAAGTTCACGATAGGGTCGTTCTTATTAACAATCTGCTTGTGAGTTCCAAAGTACTAGAGAGGGGAAGATAACTGGAATAGGTTAAATTATCACACGCCCATCGTCTTTGCCGTGATTTTGGCCTGGCATGGTCCTCGGCCTGACCTATTTTTCTAGTATAAATTGTTTGTTAGCAGCTGCTGGTAAAAGGCTTAGTTGGCTGATGTTCAGTTGTGGTCGCTGGTGTGGGCCGGCCTTCCTGGGAAGCCTGGGATGACTCTACACACAAACTTCCTCTCTCACAGACCCGCACAGACCGACAGACACACAGACAGAAATATACATAGACACACACACCTACAAAGACACACACGCATCCACATAGACACACATGCACGCGCGTGCACATAGACACACGCACGCACATGGAAACAAGCGCGCACATAGACACACGCACACTATCATAATATAGATTTTTTTTAAAGTTGCGTAATTCATTTGGTTTTTTGTGTTGGCAACCTGACCTGCTTGATAAAAAGCCATGCCAACCTCGGTTGCCCGTTCCAAAACCCTGTTTTCTCAGCATGTTTCGTCCTTGCATCTCCAGTGAATGTAAAACGCAGGTAACCCAGAAGAAGGAAGACTTCATGGATTCATAGCAGGGAGTTTAAGGTAGCGGGTTACCTCCAGAGCCGTTGAGCCCTGTCCCTCCAATATATTCGGGGCCTGCGGCCAGCTTCCCTATGCTATTGCTAGTCCGTCTCATCCATAGCCGACTTTACTTTAGTGAACCTTGTATCTTCCCCCTTTCCCACCTCTCAGCCAAAGGCTGAAATATGTCTTTACCGCAAGTCCAGGCATTCTGGTGTGGGACTTTGAGTCTGTAACTCAGGAACTTAATAATAATAATAATAATAATACATTTTATTTATAACACACTTTACGTTAACTCAATGACCTCAAAGTGCTACAATGCACATTAAAAGACTATAAAACATAAAAGACTAACTAGATTAAAAAGAAAAATAACAGAGAAAAAATAATAATTTAAAATAGCAGTTTAGCCAAAGGCTTTTCTAGAAAGATGGGTTTCTAGGCCTTTTTTAAAAGAATCCACAGTCTGTGGGGCCCTTGGATGGTCAGGGAGAGCATTCCACAGACTAGCTGCAGCTGAGCAGAAGGCGCGATGGCCCACAACTTGTCTGATTTACACAGCTGGGTTGCCCGTCTCCAACCCGGAGTCCAGAACATGGACCCGGTTGCCCCGGAGCGTCCAGAATGATCCCCTGGATGAACCGCCAACATCCTTTAAACCTTTCATCAACTTGTAGAACACTCTTCTCCCATACTTCTCCTCGTGTATAGACATTTAGTTTCTCCATGATGTCAGCAAAACATTACCTTATCCCATCATTCGAGTGCATTAGTGATGGGTAGTTTCTTGACCCTTTGGGCCCTTTCCTTAGTGTGTGTGTGTGTGTGTGTGTGTGTGTGTGTGTGTGTGTGTGTGTGTGTGGAGGGGGGGGCTCTTGTTCTGCCTGTAAAGTGAGTGGGTTGTGCTTAGCAAGCCTGCGATGTGTTAACGCCCCAGGATAAGAGGACATTAAGACAGAGGGTCGTCAGGCCATTGGATCATATTAACACACGAGATAATAGAAGTGAGGGAGAAAGGATGAGGAAGAACAGACTAAGACATGTTGTTTCTGAAGGGAATCGACCCCTGACCTCACTCCTCCAGCCCCTCTACCCAATGGGCAATGAGCAGAACTTTGGGACGTGTTCATGACAAAACAAATCAAAAAGTTGTCCTCCAATATGTCTGGAAACATGCCGTCTAGGACTGGGACGAGCCAGACAGAGCATGTGTCTAGGTTTCATCTTACTTTTGTGCCAGATATATATATATTTTTTTAAAGTTGCCTTAATCTGTTTATGGTAATCTGGTGTAATCTAAAATCCAGACTCATCCGTCTGCAAAACCCAACTATATTCAGCCGCAAATTAATAATTGATGTTGTTGGAATATTATTCAAAGTGCGGACGCTTTGACGCACTGCCTGAGTTTGTGTTTTTTCCCTCCGTGCATAACCGCACGGACGTGACTAGTACATATGCCACAACATGCATTTTAATGATAAGAGGAGGAACAAATCTCTTTGTTAAAATAAACCTTAAAAGTACAGGAACAGGTTGTCTCGGCGGTGCGCTGACAGCAACATCTAAGCGCTGTCAAAAGGTTCTCACTGAACGGCTCGTGGTTCGTGAGGAGGATGCTTCCTCGTGTCAAATGAAAGACCGACTCCAGCGTCAAGTATTGAAACAGTGTCAAGTGGCTTGTTTATCCTCCCCTCCACTTCCGCCACAAGCAGACGTGACCTCAGCAGCCCAGACAGACAGATGTGTGTGTGAGGCGATGATGACCGTGTGTGTGTGTGTGTGTGTGTGTGTGTGTGTGTGTGTGTGTGTGGAGGGGAGGACTGGATTGGGTGTTTGTGTGCCTCTGTCTGTGTGCGTGGATGTGTGTGTCCGCCTGTGTGTGTGTGTGTATTTGTATGTGTGTATTATGACTCTGGAATGGCGTCAGGCGTGGACACATCTGTGGTTTCATCCCCTAGATCAGGCCTATTCAACTAGCGGCCCGTGGGCCAAATGCGGCCCCTCTTAATCTTTTTCTGGCCCGCAAGTGGTTGCATGCAAAAAATAAATAAAATAAACGAGAAACATAGTTGCATGCAAATCAGGTTTCTGTGTGTAGCCGGTGATACTAGCCAGTATCAGTACCCCACAATCAGAAACTGGCATCACTTATTCTGACAATGTTTGGCTCAACCGATACGTATGAGTCTAGCTTTTCTCATATGAATGCCATCAGAACAAGGGCACGTTGCTCGATGACCTATAAGAAGCTGCATGAGTGTCTCAGGATGAGCCAAACTAGGCAAACGAGGCAGTGCAATCTTTCTCACTGACTCACTGGCTCAAAATGTCTCATATGTACAGTAGTTCTGTTTTGTGATGATTCAAACAACATTGTTGAATTCTAAATACGTGTCCAAAATATGTGAGAACAAAATCTTTTATAATGATACGATTAAAAGTGAAGAAGGAAGGAATGCGTCTGACAAGTTTATTCCATGTAGTAGTACTATATATATTAAGTTAACACTATTTTAAGTACGATTTATTTGTAGCAGATTCATTGACGTAGTTTTACCTCTGTGTGGCCCATGAACCCCCAGTGGTTTTCCTTTTCGGCCCACTTGTTAAGGAGGTTGAATAGCCCTGCCCTAGATCTCTATCTGCATTCCCCCACACTGAATACATGAATATATATATATGTGTGCATGAACACAGTGACCACTCACCACACAGCCTTTTCATGTATATTTTTGTAATTTTTCTAACCCGTCTGAGGTCTTGCGGGCATTTCTTTCAATGTGCTGACTATGAATATGCACACGCTGGCATCCAAAATGGAACCGGAGACAAATTAAGCAGAGTTGCATTAACTTGGAATGAATATTTGCAGTTATTTTTCACTCTACAAGTGTACGACTCTTGAATATCTGGTCATATTTCTACATGAATAACTGCCGGTTTCTCTGATGTGTTTCCGGGGTGTGTGCGTTTGTACAGATGGGCGTCAAATGTTCTCAGGGAGTTCGTTCACTAGGGTAATGGCCTCCTGATGTAGGAGACCTGTGTGCAAATGGAGAAACGGGAGCGCTATACAAGTTAATGTCTCACTGGGAATCGTTCCCCGGTCTGGTCCACTGGGCAAACGATGACGACTCTGACGTGTTCGGTCTTTCTGTTTTGTTTCTTGATACTGCATCTTCTAATAACAAAAAGGAGAAATTGGTTAATAATGGGAGGTTATTAAATTGTTAGACAACGTTTTTATGTGCATAGCAACAGGAAATCACTACGTTTGGTGGTCCGGTAAAACTGCCAAATCTTTGGTTTTCCTCACAGCTTTTTGCAGAAGTGCAGCAAAAACGCATTCCAGTGATATTTTTTTTTTAACGGCATTACGCTGTTTAGTCGCTTATCAACGGGACCAAAACAAACGCTGCCACATTGGGGGAGTTATCAGCTTAACCATGCAGCAGTGCTGGGGGGGGTGGGGGTGGGTGGGAAGAGAGACGGAGTCCCTAGCCCGACCCTCCAGTGTAATTGCACGCCAGCACAAAGGATTTAGCTGCTTAATGCTCATAGTGGGGGCGCCCTACGGCTAAAATAGTGGTGTGTGAGCGTGTTTTGACAGACTGACAGGCCACAGATGTTACTCCGAGTTCCTTACTGGTCCAAGAGCTCTGATGCTTTCCTCTGATTGGGCGTTGTGAATCAAACCCATCCAGTTTGCCGACCGACTTATCCTAACTTGTTAATCAGGTGACATACACCTTGCAATTTTCTTCCCTCTTAAAATTTTACAACATTGTCCAGTTATTTCAATCTACAAACCAAAGTGTCTTCGATAATGAGAACAGGACATGGACTAAAGGGACATAGTAGGGAATTCAACCCCCAAATCAATGTGGGGGTGCCCCCACCCCTTATTTGTTTACACGCATCCTTACCTTTCCCTCTCTGTAGCACTGGCGCTAACTCTGCTATCGTTGGCAGAGGTGAGCGCAAAGCTAACCGGGGCCAGAACATCGACACAGCTTCCCTTTCGGGGGTAGCCCTCTGTGTGGCAGGGTCAGCCAGCGACAGAACACAGAGAGCCACGGGGCACTCGGCTCTAGACTGGCTGCTACACCGCCACTGTCTGTGTACCGGCGAAAGCCCCCACACTGACCCCTGCTAGATTATCTAACATGTTTTGGAGAGGGGGGGGGAAAGAGGGAGAGGACACGCAGCAGTAGCTTCGCTCAGATATAAACCCATCATGACAGATGTTAAGCCAGTTTATTTGTTTATTTATTTCCGGCAATTTATTTGTTTATTGACGGGCCGCGGCCGACGGGCTGCTGTCTGTCTGGCCGGGGACTGACCGCTGTGGCGGTAGTTATTATCCGTGTTGTCTCGGGTTTAATGCCGTAACGCTTCCCGTCTGTCCTCTAGATGACCGTGGACGGAAACCAGCGGGTCTCAAGGATCCCGATCCAGTGTCTACTCCGTACCTGCAAAGGTAAAAGGGAATTTAGAATAAAAATGGAAATCGCACTCCAAATCGGAAGGTGTCTTTTTGTGTTATTTTTTTTTTTAAATGACCGTTCACTACGAGTTGGTCAAAGTGACTGAATCCTAATCCACAGGACCAGAGCCTTCCGCTACAACCCGGGCCGCCTGGAGAAGATCAGCAGCCCTGACAGCGACCGGGAGGAGAACGTGGATGGCAGCCCGGAGCCCCCCTACCTGGCCAAGACCAGCAGCTCAGAGTGGAACAGCTCCGACGACCTCGCCGGCCCCTTCTCCGAGCAGGACGACCCCCTGCCTCCGCCGCCGCCGCTGCCCCCAAAGGACTTCATCCGCTGGCCCAGCGACTTCCCGGGTCTGGACGGAGACGCGGACCGGCGCCGGGACTCCCCGTCCTCGCCCCCGCCACCCTTACTGTCCACCACGCACCCGACCTTCCGCCGCTGGATGGAGGCCACGCCCGACCACAGGCACTCGTCCGACTCCAGCTCCGCGGGCTCCAAGTCGGTGTCCTCGGACCAGGAGCGGAACGACCTCTCGGCCAGCGACAGCGAGAAGGGGTTCTCCGGGGACGGGGATGCCGCCGCCGCCACGACGCCGCCGAGCGACGTGAAGCTCCCCACCACCTACTTCTCGGTGGACGGCTGCATGACGGACACGTACCGGGCCAAGTACCACCGCCGGCCCCCGCTGCACGCCCTGACAGAGGCCTGGGGGGAGCAGCAGGCGTCGTCGGGGGAGAGCGACGCCGACTCGCGCCGGCTGCCCCCCGTGGAGCGGCGAGTGCCGGAGCCCGGGAGAGGGAGATCGGAGCTGGGTAAGCATTCTGAGAAATGAAAGCATTCTGAGAAATTCCGAAATTCGGAAACGCGTTCTTGTACTCGCCCGTTGGCTTGTTATTGAATTTTTTTTTTGAGATGTTGTGCTTAAGCTGTACATCTTTCTGATTCTAGGTTATTCTACGGCTAAAAGTGCTGCGAGGTGGAACCCGGTGACTCCTAAAGGACTGGATGAACACGGGTACCTCTGAGTTCCACTCAGGCGGAGCCACAAACTGTGCAGAAGAGCGATGATGAATCTGTGATTATTATTTTTTTTAATCCTCCGATTGAAGGGGAGACGTCGACATGCTTAAACGACTCGTCTTCCCGTTGCACAGAAAATCCGAAGCGCCAAAGAAATCGATTCCCGAAAAACAACGTTGAAAGAATGTTACAAGTACCAGTTCCTCCTCATTGCTTTGTAAATACAACCTTAACAAATCTGAAGCGTTTGGAAGCCATAACACACCAAACTGTGTTAGCACAGTGCTTACGTCACTCGTAGCTCATCCTCTTAATGCCATTGCATTTTTCAATGTGTTATTAAGTTGCGAGAGGTCTGCTTTAATCGTGTTTTCCTCCATGTTCTTAGAAGGCATTCCAGTGCTGTAAGTACACTCATTAGCAGAGGGGTTGAAGAGTGGTAGATTTGTATCTTAGAATGTCGCCATGTTGCATGTTAAGCTAGATAACGGCATACCGTCTTATCCCAAAGAGCCTTCTTCATGCCTTGCAATAATTACTTTGGTGAGTTGTGTTATTTTTTTCAAATTTACGGAAATTTACTTAATTGGTTTAAGAAGAAAATCGGTGGAATTTGTTTTCGGTACATGACTTTGCTATGTGACTGCGTGACTTTTAAGCACTTTTTGAGCTGAATAATTGTGGAATGCCTTTTCTCTGGGGGGATTCTGAACTGAGAGAGCGGAGAGCCCAGCCCGTGTGTTTATGAATAGTAGACTCATTTGAAAGTCATATTAACAAATCCTCACCAGCGGGAGTAAACGGGGATAAATAAATTATAAAGCACGCTCTGTCTCCACGCGGTTCAAAGACCCCAAAGCGGGCAGCGGTTAAACCAACAGGAGCTTCGGGAAAACCAACTGCACCTGAAACGGTTCTGGGCTTGTCTCACCAGGCAACGTCTCACAACACACACAGAGGATCTGTACCAGAATGTCTTAGTATAAAAAAACAGCCCCTTAACTCCCCCTCCCCTTAACTCCCCGTCCCTTAAGAGGTTAACGGCACGATTTAAACCAAGAATATGAACACGTGTTTCCATTCATTCTACCTTTTGCTCAATCGGAAGCTTGTGAATCATTGGCCTGGAATGTGATGGAAGTAAATAAATCCTAATGCTGTTTTCATTTTGTTTAAGGTTCTGTTTTTTTGTTTGTCATGTTTTCAAGATGGCAGGAGATTGTTGTGGGTTAAATTGCACATGTATAGGATACGAGCAGGACTAAGACGGAGCCCGGTTGGAGGGTGAGAATGTGTGGTGGTGTTTTGTTGGTGAACAGGTATCTGGCTAATGCTCTTTCTGCACACACCCCAATCACTCTTTCACTCTCTGTCTCTCTCTCTCTGTCTCTCTCTCTCTGTCTCTGTCTCTGTCTCTGTCTCTGTCTCTGTCTCTGTGTGTGTGTCTGTCTCTCTGTCTTTACCTCTGTCGCTTTCTCTCCAAGCTGCAGAGTCAAACATCCCTATAGAATTTATGTGTATCATAATGCTGCATTCCTCTTTATTTCATGTACTTTGTCTTAACACTCCCTTCCAATACTCCTTAACTTTTTTTTATAGGTCCTGTTATGGGCAAAAGTAGTAGTGCTGTCACTATATTAATGCCTTTTACTATCAATCCACGTTGGCTAAGAGTGTAGACGCTTTTGAGCATGTCTTTGGGAATTGAAATGCTTATTTTTAACAGATTATTTTTGCTTGGTCCCATTCCTGAATATTCATCCTCTACTTGGTAAAATGCTGGAGATGTCTTTTACGGTGTTTCGATGGTATCAACTGTTTTGTACATTTTGGACAGAGTAAACTGCACAGTGCCTTTTGTACTTTTCTATGTTCTCGACCATTTGAAATACAATTATGTGTAAAATTCTTTGATTTTCAGGATTGTTTTTTAACAAGATATTTCGTTTGTATTAATTATTAAACCATTTTATTTAAGCAGTGGTCTGTCATTTTGGGTGTCCAGTGTCCACCGATGCCTAGCGTGTTGCTGCCTCCTGCAGGATATTTGACTGAACTGCAACTTTGGCCTTTCAATGCCTAATATATTCGCATAATAAAGTGATGAAGAACCTATTCAGATGGCTCGCTTACGGTGCAGTTTCCAATGCAGAATCTATCATTTATAATTTCTCTTAAGATTTTTAATCTAAAAAAACGTTTTGGAGATTTCAATGTAGAACTATTAACATCTTTCTATACCTCTCTCTACCCCGTTCTAACTACTTAACTTTTCAGTCAACAGCCCCTGACCTACGAGGTCATCAAAGCTATCTCCCCATCATCCCATTCACCTCTACGAACGGCTTCTTTGCATCTAATATTAGCTATCATTACTTTAACTTAACTTTACTTAACTTAACATTCAGAAGTGAGAAGCCATCTGAATAAAAAAATCAATATTTAACCAACAAATATTTATATAGACATTTAGAGGTATAACAGGCTTAATGCTAATAGTAGATGTTATCAAAATATGAAGTAGATATGAACACACTACGTAAAAAATATGTACAGTATAGAAAGTGGTGTGATGACTGAATGTAGAAAAGGGTCAATCACAACCCCATGTCTCTAACTCATCATTACTCACACTTTCCCTCCACCCATTTAACGTGCAGACTGCCAAGGGGGTTGGGGTGAGGGTCCACTGGTCTAAGTCACTGGGCCCTTCAACTAAATGGTTGTGGCTTAAATGAATTGAGGGGCGATAGTAGTCAATAGTCTAATGTCTGTGGTCAATTATGTCAATAGTGGAAGTATATCAGCTCTTGGACAAGTGTCCACACTTTATCTTTATCTTCTTGTCTTGTTTAAGTGTGTGTGTGTGTTTTTCCCCTTTTTTTCGTGTGTGTGTGTGTGTGTGTGCGCCTGTGTCTGTGTGCACATGTGTGTCTGAAAGTGTTTACATCTTCATTCGTCAGCATGGGGCCCCGTTCCTGTCAACGGGGGCTCCTCCTACGCATCTGGCTGACTTCATTAGGGGCCATCAGCTGAACTCTGCCGCACTGTCAGTGTGTCTGACTTATCCCCCCGCTCCCTCATTTACTCCTCCCACCTGCCAGCCGCCTCCCTCGTCTCTCTCTCTCTCTCTCTGTCTTCATGTCATTCCTCACTCTGTCATCATACCTCCATCTTCCACACGGTTCTCTTTCTTCTGTTTCTTCTGCTTCTGTTTATCTCCTTCTTCTTCTTCTTCTTCTTCTTAATTTACCCTTGCCCTTGCTGTCTTCGCTCTCACCACCCGAGTGAATTCCAGACCTCCGCTTCACTTATCTCTCGAGTTTCTATAGCGTCTGCTGGTTAATGCATCGACCTTAACCTCTGTTTAACCAAGTCAGAATCTCTTTATTGTCATTGCACAAAGTGCAACGAAATTGGGGTAGAGGCTCTCAAAATAGGTGATTTTAAAAAAATTGATAAATAAAGAATGATTTTTTTAAATCAAAAACTAATTGAGAAAAGGATTATTTTTTTCAAAATACATATCAGTAAAAGAACTCAAAAACAAAAATATAAAAAATGTCAGCCAATTTAAAAGGTCTGATTGGTATGATAATGCAAGTGTTGGCCAAGATAGTGTCATACATTAATTTCTTTATTCTTTTGTGTGACAGTTTTGTGAGTAAGGTTAACCATCATCCGAGTATCAATTCCATGGGCTTATCAATGAATGTCAAAACGCAAATTAATTAGTTTAACTCATCTTTTAAGACAATTCAACCATTTTATGTTCAAAGAAAATCATGACCAAAGAGGCTCCTTGTTTATTTACGTCCCTGGACAAGCACGAGCGTCCCCTGCCTGATAGTTCACAGCTGAGACAGGCCAGCCAATCAGAGAGCTCGAGTCAGGGCAGCGGGAGTTTATTAGCGCGAGCACAGGTGGCGCTTTTCCTTTTCACTTTGTTACATTGTTACTTTTATTTGAGTAAATGTCAATGCTCGCATGGTCCTTTAATTGCTAATTTATTGATAACATAATATATATTTATAAAGAGATATCTGAATCTATTCAACTTTGCCTCGAGCAACTTGATTATCGAAGAAAAATCGATTGAAAAGTCCGTCGAATGGGGAAACGAACCGAACTTCAGTCGGAACGGTGAGCTAGCTTATGTCGTCGACGGTTGCTAATACACATAACACATATATATACATTGTTACCCAAAATAATGCTTATTTTTGTAATTAATCTCCCCAAAGACAGTGTTGGCGAGTGTTGGCGCGTCGAGGAAAGGTGCATGATGGAGTCACTAGATGACCACCACGGGAGCAAATGCGTGTACGTGCATGTTGGCCAAGATAAGTGTCATACATTAATTTCTTTATTCTTTTGTGTGACAGTTTTGTGAGTAAGGTTAACCATCATCCGAGTATCAATTCCATGGGCTTATCAATGAATGTCAAAACGCAAATTAATTAGTTTAACTCATCTTTTAAGACAATTCAACCATTTTATGTTCAAAGAAAATCATGACCAAAGAGGCTCCTTGTCTACGTCAACGTCATATTGCGCCCCATTTATTTATTTACGTCCCTGGACAAGCACGAGCGTCCCCTGTCCCCTGCCTGATAGTTCACAGCTGAGACAGGCCAGCCAATCAGAGAGTTCGAGCCAGGGCAGCGGGAGTTTATTAGCGCGAGCACAGGTGGCGCTTTTCCTTTTCACTTTGTTACTTTTATTTGAGTAAATGTCAATGCTCGCATGGTCCTTTTAATTGCTAATTTATTGATAACATAATATATATTTATAAAGAGATATCTGAATCTATTCCACTTTGCCTCGAGCAACTTGATTATCGAAGAAAAATCGATTGAAAAGTCCGTCGAATGGGGAAACGAACCGAACTTCAGTCGGAACGGTGAGCTAGCTTATGTCGCCGACGGTTGCTAATACACATAACACATATATATACATTGTTACCCAAAATAATGCTTATTTTTGTAATTAATCTCCCCAAAGACAGTGTTGGCGAGTGTTGGCGCGTCGAGGAAAGGTGCATGATGGAGTCACTAGATGACCACCACGGGAGCAACAGCGTGTACGTGCATGTGTGTGAGTGCGTGCCTGCGTGTGTATGTGCATGTGTGCGTGCGTGTGTGTGTCTGAAAGTGTTGAAAGCAGCCTTTTAGAAAGGCAGATATAAGTCTGTAAATAACGGTGGGCAGGTGTCTCATATTGGCCATTTGATTTTGGTATACATCTTTATCTAATCCTCCATCTATTATCTATCTCAGGGGTTCTCAAAGTTTGGACAGATGAGGGCCAATTTAGCATCCCAAAATTTGACTGAGGGCCGCCAAAGAAAAAAATTCAGGCGGGAAACGCCGTAAGCATCCCAGTGGTGAAGAAAAACATTGTGCTTGGACCTCCGGGAGTGAGGTCAAGTGAGGTCTAAATCACGAAACTGAGGTTCATCCTTTCAAAGTAATTTAAAGTCGGATTAAGACTAACAAATGTAACAGGATTTAATTGAAAGCTAGAGAGTCGACTTTTCTCTTCTATATTTATTTACTTTTGTTTAAATTAATATTGATAATATAATAATTAAAAAAAAAAAATATATATATATTAAAATCATTTTTCTTTTTACTTTCATCTGTATGTCATTGCGGGCCGCCAGGAATGTTTCTGCGGGCCGCCATTGGCCCGCGGGACGCACTTTGAGAACCAATGATCTATCTGCAGGCAGAACATAGTAAAAGAAAGCCAAGGAAGAACAGGAGGAGGGGGAATCACAGGTATACGAGTTATCAGCTCAGAAGTGTATGATCCGACTTGTATCTCCCTTCCTCACACACGCATTAAAAAGCCTAATACAATGTATAATGTATTCAAACCAGTTCAGTCTGTTAATGTTTGATGACCTCTGTAGAACAGAGTGGTGCCCCTGGGAGGAGACATCGAATGGGAAGACTTGAGCTACAGGTAATATAAATATCACTTAATACGTTTAGGATAAATACACGTCTTCATGTATATTATTCTCTCTCTGTCAAGGAGTTTCATAATTCATTCAACCCCCTCTGTCTCCCTCTCTTTGCATGTTCTTCTAGGATAATAACCCGAGCCATTTCAATCGCCGGATGGAGAAGGGAAAGGGAGGAAGAGACAAGACTTACAGGTAATGGAGATTTACGTCAGTTTGAAAGAGTAGGATGAGTGAATATATTTAGGTGAGATCTTTGGCTAATGGCGTGCTGTCTTTTCAACACCCGATTGTATACTCAACACCATGAGGAGTTCATGAAGGCGCTCAGAGTCAAATGGGTGATTGATACAACCACTATGATAACGAAGATGCTCATCTTAGTTGTCTAGGCTTCTAGGATATATTTAGTATGATAATGCTGCTCATCTAAGAGCCTTAAGATACCAATAGAAATGTACGTTAATATTAAGAGTCGTCTGTCATGCCGGCTTTGTACGTTTAGCTTTACAATAAAAAGAGCTGAATTATTGGTCGAGATTAAAAGCTTTCAGAAAATCAGCTCTTGCTTGTCAATTGCTAATCTTGCATCCCCACTTTCAACAATAACTATGCTCCCATGGACATGGTAAGTGTTCCTGATTAAAGCTACTAATTGCTTGGGCCATCATTGACTTTGTTTAATTGTGTTTTTGTTACAATGTCCCAGACAGTGTTTACTTTGATCTTGGACTTACAATTGACAAGAAATTATTGACTAAAGTGCTCGTAAACCGACGGCCATTTGCTTACATTATTACATTGGATTGACTTCCTTTGTTTTGTTGGAAATGCACTCTTCACAACTTGTTTATGGGAAAGATGGTTTTGCGTGCGGAAGGACAATTCAGTGCCCCAGTTTGTTCAAAGGTTGGGTACAAACTGATTGTGGGTTGAGGGACATAATGACTGGTGGTAAACATAGCCGATTGCAAAAGTTCATTAGAAGGAGGCAACTTCTTTGCTCTTTTGTGTTGGTGTTGGGTTTGTCGTGATTAACTCTCCTCATGTTAGTTCAAAGGAATGGGTTACATACACTGATATTGCCCCTGGTAGCACTTTTCCTTATGTCAGTGATTTATGGGCCTTGTACTTGAAGCAGAAAATGTGGTTTGCGCAAAGCCTTTTGTCAGGAAGCGAGTGTGAAATGAGAGTCAGTAAGTTCAGAGGAGATTGATAAATTGTGTCTTTGTGCTTCGCGCCGTTCTCATAACTTTTAGTTAAAATGTTAATATACACCATCACACACCTTCACCTGCTTTATGCTTGGGCACCAGCCCGCTTCCAGCCCCCCCTCCCTATCTCTCTCTCTCTCTCTCTCTCTCTCTCTCTCTCTCTCTCTCTCTCTCTCTCTCTCTCTCTCTCTCTTTCTCTTTCTCTTTCTCTTTCTCTTTCTCTTTCTCTCTCTCTCTCTCTCTCTCTCTCTCTCTCTCTCTCTCTCTCTCAGAGAGAGGAGAGGTGGAGATGAGGTGGAGAGTGGTTTCCACACTCTTATGGCTGATATCGCTTTACATATATGATGTCCCATTATTTGGGATGTCAGATCAAGACACGGTGCGAAGGGGCGTAGCCACATGGGGGCCAGGCCCCCCCCCCCCCCCCTGGTCAGAGGTCGGCCATCCCACTGCCCCCCACCCCCCCTCCACCCCCGAGTTTGAAAAAAACGGAAACATTCTTAAGAAAGCTGAAATATACGCACTATTAGTTTGATCTAACTGACTTATTATTCTTAATCAAAGTGTTATATATTGACAATCAAGCCCCCCCCCCCCTGAAAAACAAGTAAACCCCAACACCACCTGATACATTGAGTCACATTGTAGAGGGCTCCCTCTGTAGGTTTACACACGCTACTGCATAAATAGCCTCTTAGTGGCTGATGTCGGGACCTGATCATCGTTTTAATACTCATGCAACCATAAAATGTGTTATGAAAGTAAAATAGGTTTGTTTGCCAGTGTTTAATGCCTGGCCCGGGTTGATGAAGATCCCCTGTGTAAAGCACTGAAAAGGTTAATAAGCAGCATAGCACTGCTGTGTGGTTTGTGTTTAAGGGATAACACATCTCAATAGCGGCTTATGTAGTTTGAAAGTCGCTGTTTTTGTGAGAAAGATATTGGATTTTCAACTGATATTCACGCTATGAATTACAGCGATCTGACGCGTCAAACTAAAGACACGATCTCTCTCTCGCTCTCTCTACTCTCTCTCGCTCTCTCACTCTCTCGCTCTCTCTCGCTCTCTCTTCTTTCATTTTAAGCACCCACAGGCTTTTGTTATCCTTGTAGTCCTGACAAGAAGGACAGGAAACCATGCTTTTCTTGGTGCAGTAAAAAGCATAAAAACTCATGTTCTTTTGGTGATAGAAGAAAGGAAAAAATAATAACTTGGAATGGTGCTTGATTCCTAAATATGTCACGCTGCAATGAACAGGAAGTGATCTAGTAGGATGATGTGATTTATAGGGGTCAGAATTACCTGACCCTTTTTAAGATGTGATGTGGCACTCCTTCATGTTGGGGACATGATTGTGGTGGTTAACCCTGCCCCTTTCCAGAAGGTTCTAGATGTCTCTTTCGATAGGGCATTTATCCGGTGTGGCTCGTTGGCAGAGTTAAGATATTGGTGAAGGTGGAATGGAAAATATACATGATACATATAAATGGTTTACCTATTAATCAGCGATTGGTCTAGTAAAACTATGTGAATGTAAAAAACAATATATATATGTACCTCATATAATTTTTATGAGGTACACAACAGTAAGAAGGCAGGGAAGTGTGACAATGAATTTGAGGCGCAGTCGCATTTAAGTTACCGACCACGAGGTGGCGGTGATGTATAGTGGTCCGAATTCCAACCTTGAGCGGCTCCGTGCCAATCTGCCCAGCCTCCCCTCATGATGCGCTTCTCCTCCCACATGAAACCAAATCGCTGTAATGATTGCACGTCACTAGGAGGGATGAGTTGTCATTTATTTCAATAAACCAAAAACCCATGGAGGTAGTTGCCTTTATATTTATATTTTATTTGGAGGTGTTCCACGCTTGCAAGGACACGAGTGAAGAATTGGGCACATTGTCGTGTGTGTGTGTGTGTGTGTGTGTGTGTGTGTGTGTGTGTGTGTGTGTGTGTGTGTGTGTGTGTGTGTGTGTGTGTGTGTGTGTGTGTGTGTGTGTGTGTGTGTGTGTGTGTGTGTGTGTGTGTGTGTTGCCGTCCTCAAAGGCATAGTGACATGTGTCGCCCGGGTCATCTGGTCCACAAATCAGTCTCGAACAATCACCGTTCTAATTTACCCAACGCTGATTGATTCCTTGGCAACCTTACGATGGAAAAACCTACCTCACCTGATGTGCCCCTCTTACCGTCGTAAAGTGGTGGGTGACACGGATTTGAATCACCTGGGGACAGGGTAGAAGAACACACTGAACTTTGAAACATTTGATCAAATGTATTAATTAAGAATGAATGAATGACCAAATCCGTTACCGCATTGGTAACATGGCTGCCATCAGCACTTTGAGTGGAGAAAAGCGCTAAATAAATGCCGTCCATTTACCGTTTATCTACTTTCATAGATGAGGGTCGTTATTCTCCCTTCCATGACACCGTTAAACGTTGTCGGGATATGGAGTAGCTTTATAGGACTCACTCACTCACTCACTCACTTGTGCCTGCCGCTTGATGTTGGCTCCTCCGTCTCCGTGGAAACCATTCCGGCGCCTGTTCTGCCACTCGCAGGCGGGCCGTCGCGGTTTCAGGTCGAAATGCCGGTTTGTCTTTAGGGTTGCCAATAGTGAAGGGAGGGAAGGAGGAGAAATATATGTATATTTGTATATGTAGTGGAGAGACAGGGAAGCGTGGTTGCACATGCTTATGAAGTGTGTAGGCTTAACAGCATTTAGAGCAAAGGATTAGCACTGGCTTCTCTGCCTCTGGCGTCTCTCATGTCTGACTGTGTGGCCTCCTTCTCTCTGTACATTTCTCATCTCCCTGGCAGGAGTGTGTGTGTTAATGTGTTGTGTGTGTCGATGTGTGCGCAGAGGGCCTATGAGTGGCGAGCATTTCCAATGTTTGCCGTTAATACCGTTTTATTATCGGCCTTATGAATTTTCAGTGTCTTTCGTTAAAGGTTAATATGGTGTGGTGCGTTTCCTTTTTGTGCCGCGCGCTGCTTGTTTGCGCTCTTCATGCGTGTCCTGTCGTTTATTGAGTTGCTAAACACGCGACTGGTAAGCACTCATAAAGACGGCGCGTGTCGGTCCTCTGCAGTTGTACAGTTTTCGTGACATTCATTTGCATAATCTTCTGCCCGTTCCCATTATGCATTCCCACGTCAGTTTATAGTTTTATTCCTGTCAGCAGGGTCATTTCCATTTTACTTTTAACAAATCCATCCGACGTGTTTGTTTGAAAATGTGTGTCGAGTTGAGTTGTTAACCGGTCGTTTAAATCCAGGAGTCTGGGATAACAATTCCGAGTGGAAGGTTTGAACGGGAATGTTTTACAGGAGTTTAAACCTTCCTACTTTAATACGGTCCGAGGCAGGAGTAAAGTAGTGGCTGACGCCTCGGGGCTCAACCACAGCCATGCCAACAGCTGGCCGCCTGCGATTGGCACGTTTGATGCTAAGGGGATGATTCACCTTACCTCTGATACCTGTTTAAAATGCAGCCTTTTTGGGTCTAGTGTTGTCGTACCACAACCAGGGTATAATCCTCAACACCTCATTTACATTTATGTGGGGGGGAAAACAGGCTTTTGTGGCTGTGTAGTAAAGATGGCATTTGAGTGACATTGTGCAAGCAGCTGCACTATCCTCAACACAAGTCTGTATTCAAATTTCAGCCCCCTGCCTGTATGCTTCTTGTATTTTCCTTGCCCGCTTTAAAAAACGATGGCCCTCGCACTACGGCAATGGAGGTTTTTGTGTTCTGCCAAAGCCCGTTGGATCGTTGACAATGCAACGGGCTGCGTTGGGTTCAGCACGGTGTTGGCTGTTGTACGTGAGGCTGTTCGATGGTGGTTCAAACCTATGTGCTGGGAAGTCACTGTTTGTAGCAGTATGTACAGGATGCTTCCCTTTCTGACATGAATGTTGAATATCAGTTTTTTTTTTAAGAGGACCTGATGCCTGCTGAAGCAAACCAGTATTATTTAAAAAAGTGTGATAAGAAAACCCATTTCTGGCTCTGACTGAGTTTATCTATCAGAAGGAACCAAGTAATCAAGTGCATCGTAAAAGGGGAAAAAAACATTTTCATTATGCTTCTTGAAGATTTAACAGCAAATTCAATTCAGCATCGACTACTGTAAAATACTCACCTGGCCCATGATAATATATGTCCTTTACGGTACACTGTATGTAAAATGAACAGGAGCCAATTCTTATTATATTTTTGTATTATTATTTCTGGGCATTGAATACTGTGTTATGCGATCACAGTGATCCAATTACAAAAATAGTACTGTTCATTTGTTCCCAATCACTGGGGACAGTGATTGTTGGGGTGGTAGGGGGTTGAGAGGGTGGGTTTGGGTGATGAGTGTGGGGGTGGGACGAAGAGGGGGTGAAGGATGTTGTGCTGAAGAGGATGGCGGGTGGGGATGGCGTGAGATGGAGGTGGGTGTGGGAGGGGGGTCTTCAGTAGATACATGAAATGATGGGGATGAGAGGGGGTGGGGGTGGGAAAGAGACCCATTATCTTGTCCCGTGCACTGTAATTATCGCTCCTGCTCTTTCCGCACCGCTGCGCGTGTCTCCCCCCCTCGCCATTGTAACCGTGATTGACTGGCCCCAGCCGAAAGGCGCGGCCATGGCGGCGAAGGTGGCGAGCTCAGGAAGAGGCATCAGACGCACACATCTCGCATCATGGAGCCGCCTGCCATCCGATCTCATCGTCACTCTTCTCCTCGATGCCTTCTTCTGCCGCCGCCTCCGCCTTCCCGTTATGAGACAGATCTGTTTGCCTTCCGTCTCTCTTTCGTTCTGTCTTTTTTTTTGATTCTTTGGTTCTATTACGTTCGTCCTGTGCTTTTCTTCGTTCTTGTTTCGTTCTTTCTTATGTTCGTAGTTGTTTTGTTCCTTCTTTCGCACTTTCTTTCGTTATAGTATACTATGATGTTCGATCAGTCTTTATTTCTTTCTTTCGTTCTTTTCGTTCTTCCCTTTTTTGTTTGTTTTTCTTTCGTTACTCCTTTCATTCGTCTCTTCGATCCGTTTTGTTGTTCCTGTGTGTGTGTGTGTGTGTGTGTGTGTGTGTGTGTGTGCATATGCATGCTTGTGTGTTCCTGTGTGTGTGTGTGTATGTGTGTGTAATTCTGTGCCTGTATGTGCGTGCCCGTGTGTGTGTGTGTGTGTTTGTGCACTGCCCGTGTCTGTGGTAATGTGTGTGTTGTCTCCTCGCGGGCTGGGGGGAGGGAGGTGGGGGTTGGGTGGCAGACAGACGACAGGGTGAACGTGTAAGAGAGAATAGACACAGCGAACACATCGGGCCGGACGGTGGGGGCCGGCGGACTCTGTGTCCTGTGATGCCGCGCACGGTTCAAAATAATTACAGTTTATGTTCACTTTCATGCATGGATGGGCTGATGGGTAACGCTAGCCGAACTGTAAGGCTCTGTGACTTTGAGACGGGGGCACACTCGCGCCTCAGTATGTCATACGTGCATTCCTGCGTTCACTCGTCTCCTTGTGTTGTCCAGAACTCCAGGCCCCGATTTAGGCAATGCCTGTCTCTTATATTACTGCTTTCTAAGTTTTTGAGTTTTGTTTATGCACGTCAACACGCTCTTCTTCCCTGGGAAAGTGTATGTATGTGTGTGTGTGTGTGTGTGTGTGTGTGTGCCCATGTTTGTGTGTGGCTGTGTGGCTGTGTTTCTGATTGTGTGTGTGTGTGTGTGTGTGTGTGTCTGTGTGTGCCTGTGTTTTTGTTTGTGTGTGCCCAGTTTTTTGTGAGTTTTTGTGCGTTTGTATGCCTGTGTTTCTGTTTGTGTGTGTGTGTGTGTGTGTGTGTGTGTCTTGTGCAGTGTGTGCCGAATGCTCTCGGCCATCGCCAGCCCGTGGCGCGGTTCCGCGACAGGTGTGAGTGATCCACCTTGCCAGCGAGGGGAGATCATCAGGCCCCTGAGAGGGCCATCGATTGAGCTGCCCACAGCCGCCATCTCGTAATGGATTGGATTTATTCCACTATGGATGAGACCTCTCTAAGCATTGGTGTGTGTGTGTGTGTGTGTGTGTGTGTGTGTGTGTGTGTGTGTGTGTTCATGCACACATATAGACGGACGTGTTGGCTTACACGGTGCTATAGGACTGTCTGATGTACAGTAGTCACCTAGAAACGTCACTCAGACACGCACGCACGCACGCACACACACACACACACCGAAATCCCCGTCCTAAAAATGTGCATGACATTCGGCAGACAGGTGGGATATTCGCGATCAAAGGAGGCGATGTTTTATCAGTAGTAGCATGTTGACATATGAAGGGAAATGAGGGGGAAAAAAACATCTATTTGGGGTGAATATTGGGATGTTTCCATGGCATTCGTCTTCAGCAGTGAAAGATGAGCATCTTAAAAAAAAAAAGAGTAAAAACAACGAATGTGGAAGATGGTGGCGGCGCGACTATCTCTGAATGTTCCGGTGGAGAGGCGTTCTCTCTCGCTGCGCAGGGCAAATATTAAGCAAATCATCATCCGCGAGTCGTTTGGAAAGCCGTTTGGGCGTCTTGAGGGCTATTACCGTGACACTGGGTAAACAGATTGAGAGATCCAAACACTCGATTCACGGGCAGCGCGGCACTCGCCTCCTCAACACTTTTTAAATGGGAAATGCATCACCAACAATGTACTACCGAAAGATCAGCATAGTTAAAGAGAGAACTAATTAGACTAATCTTTTTTTCGCCAGAAGGTTTACCTATAATGGTTACCATCTATCCATGTGTAATGTATCTGAGAACGCTTGCTGGAGATCCATCTTCCCAAAGCCTCAGGGTGTGTGTGTGTGTGTGTGTGTGTGTGTGTGTGTGTGTGTGTGTGTGTGTGTGTGTGTGTGTGTGTGTGTGTGTGTGTGTGTGTGTGTGTGTGTGTGTGTGTGTGTGTGTGTGTGTGTGTGTGTGTGTGTGTGCGCGAACGGGGGTATAACCGTATAATGTGATGACAGCTTTAGTTGTTCCACAGACACAAACGATAACAATGGTCATTAACGTGCAAATGGCACTCGCTTTCTCCGAAAGTTATTCGTCAACTACCAAAAGACTCATCAAGCACCGGAAGTCTTTTTTAACCCTTGACATTCCCTATGTCAACTTTAGCCTCCCTGATGTGTGTGACGCGCAGACAAAACATCTGTTGGTGAAGGGTATCCGGTACGCCGTAATCTCCCCCAACTGACGGGTGGGACGGGGTAGGGGTTTATTGTCCGGGTACAGATGGCGGTGATCAGATGCGCTGCCCGCGGATCAGAACCTCCACCGCCCTTGCTAATGAGGCCAGCCGCCCGCAGCATCTGCGCGGCCATCTCGGCCACGTCATGGGTGGGTTCGGTGGTGGGGTGGGTGGGCATCGCGTCGCTCGTCGTCGCGGCCGACCGACCGAAGCCAACCGCCGTCGTTTCCCCGGGGCCGACATCGGAATGGACCCACGTCCGTAGAGACGTCCACGGCAACGTCATCGTCAGTTCTTACGGCTGTTGTTCGAACTCGTGAGCCGATTGCGTCGCACGTCGACAAGGCCGAACGACCGAAGTCCACCGCCGCTGTCGGCCCGGGGGGGGGGCAACATCGGGGGCCAACAACAGTGGCGTTGTTCGCGGCAACGTCAACGCACGTTTTTACGGCTTATCTTCAAACTCATGAGCCGACGGCGTCGCACGTCGTCAAGGCCCATCGACCAAAGTCCACCGCCGCCTTCGCCCGGGGGCCAACGTCGCCATCGATCCATGTCAGTGGCGTTGTTCGTGGCAACATCATCGCACGTTCTTAAGGGTGTTCTTCAAAACTCGGGAGCCGACGGGAACAAAAAGGGTCCGTCGATCTGCGCCAAAAGCCTCGGTTCGTAGATCGGGTGGAAAGGGCCAACGGGTTGGACGCCCGGAGAACGCGATCACACTGATTACGAGCAATTTGACCCCCCGCTGGTTCTGGGCTCCGTGAGAGGTGCAGACAATACCTGAAGCCACGGGGCAGCTGTGAACTGCCCGTTAAGTGGTGGCAGTATGGCAGGGGGTCCCTTTCGGTTTCAGCCTGGAAATCTGGACCGAAAAATAACTGGGAAATTAAAGCGCACAGAGGCGCCATGCAGCGTTACACCGCGCTGTAATGAGGGCACTTGCCTCTGAAGTAATGGACATCTCCAAAGGACTTTCAGTGTGTGCCCACTTTGCCGATTGTTAAATTACGTCGGTTGCATCCATGAGAGACCTGGTGAGTCAGCCACCGTCGTGGTGAACCAGAGAAATCCTGAGACCAAGCACAGTTAGCAACAGGAAGAAACTAATCAGCATAACTGTGTTGGGTTCTTTCTACCCCTGTGTTAAAAATAGAAAAAAAAAAAGAATTTACAGGCAAGATTAGATTTAGCTTTTTGTCTATATTTGAGCATTTCATCATTTAGCCATCAAGCAATTCTAAACTCTGAAGTGAGGGAGAGCTGGGTTAGTGACAATTTGATTTGAGGGCCTTTCATGTAATCGTTTCAAACTGTTGTTGTTGTTGTCGTGTCCAAACCAATGTTGACAAATGGAGACAAATCCTGCCTTCCCTTCTTACTTCCCAAACAAGATGAAAAAACGCCTTTTTTCACGTACAGAATGTTGTGTTCTATGGATTTTCAGTAAGGCATTTTCTCAGTACACAACGGGATTCTTCTCGTGTCCGCTGGATACATTTTTCAGGAGTCGTGGATGTTTGTGTACCTGGGTGCCGATGTTTGACGCCGTATTCACTTTGAGACACTTTTATTTTGGTATTTCCCTTACTCCTTCCTGCTGCCTCCCAGCCATTACTCTGTGTCCCCTTTTCCCACTGTGTCTCCGGCGTGGCGCCACTCGTGTCATTGGGCACACCTGCTTCACGGAGCTGTCAATTACACCACCGAGTTACAGACTGGCACACAATTAGGGCCCGCCTCATGCACTGGGCTTGCACTGATAATGAGTTTCCCCAGTCATTGATCAAAGTCAGCATCGCACTCAACTACCAGAGTTTCCCAATTAACTTTCAGCACTTAGTCTCTCTCTCTCTCTCTCTCTCTCTCTCTCTCTCTCTCTCTCTCTCTCTCTCTCTCTCTCTCTCTCTCTCTCTCTCTCTCTCTCTCTCTCTCTCTCTCTCTCTCGCATCCAGAATGGTCTTGCGCAAGATGTGCCTGAGTCTTCTGCTATATTTATACGCAGAAAAAAGAGGGTGAGGGAATGATATAAATGGAACGATAATGAAACGTAATTTTCATGGTGCGACTCTTTGTTAAGCAAACTCAGTGAAGGGATTACATTTTTTCCGTTAAGAGTTTCTTCGCCCGTTTTTGGATGGCAGTATCTAGGATGACATCCAAATGCGTTCCTATGGGGAGCTATAAGGGGTTAGGGTAACCGTTTAGCATTAGTGTTTAAAATCGATATCAGCGGCCTATTTACTCTCAACTTAAATGGCTTTCAAAGAGTGAATATGAACCACACCGCATCGCAGTGCATCTAATGAACGATGGCAACGTTTCATTTGATGAGGCCTTTGCCACTTGTTTTGCCATCAACATGCAGCTGCGTACGACGATATATTTCCTCGTATCAGCTGGGCCCATCAAAACCGTCCGGCGATCGTGATTTAATATCGGCGCGACCGGGACAAGGTCAGCGTCTGTTCATCTACCTCTCGTTAAGCGACAAGACGTGACGAGGCCCCCCCCCTTGCACCTAATGGAGGTGTGACATTGCTTTTGATCGACCACCATGTCCCATGTCCCCCCCACTCCCAGTGCCACTGGTGTAGCACTGGGGGGATGGGGGGGTTGTATTTCTATGTGTGGTGAGAGAGGGTGGCAATGGCGTGTGTGTATGAGGATGACCGAGTTGTGTCAGAATGACGAAGGTGTGTGTGTTTTGGTGTCAGTGTGTGAAAGGAGGAAAACGAGTGCGTGTGTGTTTGGGAGGACGTTGGTGTCGTGTGTGTGAGAGTGAGGATGACAGAGGTGTCTGTGTGAGAGAGGGTGAGGACGAAGTGTGTGTGTGAGAGCGGGTGAGGACGAAGTGTGTGTGTGTGTGTGTGTGTGTGTGTGTGTGTGTGTGTGTGTGTGTGTGTGTGTGTGTGTGTGTGTGTGTGTGGACCAGGAGAGGGGGGTTTTAATGAATTGAGGAGCAGGGATGGGAAAAGCCATTGAGCGTCGGTTGTGCTCAAAGCTGCACGGCTGTGATTGACAATGGGCCCGGCTACCTGGTTGAATGGAGGAGTTGTGGCTGGCTGCCCAACGCGCCATTGCTCCTTCCCCCTTTTGCTTTTTTCCCATGAAATCGAGGGGAATGCTGGTGGCGTTCGGTGCCATCCCTGCTCCGTTTGAGCCGAGTAAATCTAATTAAAGAGGACGGGGTTCATGAGGGAATGTACTCCCTGCATGGCAAATAGAAAAGGGGGAGGATTTTCAAATAAACGAAAAAAAAAAAGCTCAGCTCCGTCCTGGATTGGAATCTTGTGGCGAAAGACGATGTAATGAATTAATTTGAGTTCATGGCTCACTAGTTAAGAGAACTAGGTTGAGTAATGAGGAGCAGAAGCTGTGATAATGGAAATCCAAATGATTAAACTTGCACCATGCATGAATAGGAAAGCGTGTGTGTGTGTGTGCGTCTATGTGCGTGTTGTGTTTTTCTAGGGGACAGGTGGCGTAATATGGTGGTAATATTGTGGCTACTGTCGGGTGAGGGAAGCGACTGTGTAACCGTTATTAATATTGTGTGATAACCTCGGATGATGACTCTAGTGCTCGTCGCTTTCGTCGTCGTGCTCAGTATTCACACTGGTCAATTGAGGTCAGTGTCCTCTCGAACACAGAGGTCCATGTTGTACCGTATAATGGCTTTAATGCATCGGTATACACGTAACCGATGGCCTAGACTGATGTTATGTTTGATGTTGTGTTGGGCTTTGAATTAAGTGTTTTATAATTATTGAGGACTGACATTTGGGAAAATAAACAAATGCATTAAATTCAGCGGTGTATATAGGACTTGGTTGACCGTAGAAATGCTCCAAACTTTAAACACGCGTCTATTGGTTAGCTTGTCGGCTCTCCTGTCCGATCTAGGACACTAGGTGTATAGAGCATCCTCTGTTGCATTTCTTTAGATAATGTGATGGATAGATTCATTGACTAATGATTGTTAGCTGCAGCACATGACGAGACCAACACGCATTCATGCTGCATGAAGCGATCCATAGACTAGGACTCACTCAAACAAGCACGCACAGGCACCGTCAGTCCGATTCCTAACACTTAGTTTCAATTCAGACCATCAATTTCAGTTTATTCTAGGGTAAGTGAATATGATTACAGGTTGTCAACTCGGATATTTTCATGTCAAATGGAAAACCTGCCTGCAGACTCGGGAAGTGGCGATGGTGACGAGCACTGCTCATTTGCATACTGTCTGTAAGATAAGACAAAGGATGACAATCTGGTCCTCGCATACATCCCCCTCTTTTGTGTGTGTGTGTGTGTGTGTGTGTGTGTGTGTGTGTGTGTGTGTGTGTGTGTGTGTGTGTGTGTGTGTGTGTGTGTGTGTGTGTGTGTGTGTGTGTGTGTGTGTGTGTGTGTGTGTGTGTGTGTCGACCCCTTGTAGAAGTGCACTGTTTTAATGGGGTCCATACGGAAGACTTAACACTGTCCTCTGACCTGATTTGCCGTGGATCGCCTGTGAAAATGTTATGAAGGTGGATGCCAGAAAGGCAAAGTGGCTGCTGAATGATCTGCTTTTAACAACCAATAAATATATTCCACCACAAAGATCCTAATTCAGTAGCACACGGGCTTTACCCCGGGTCATAGGTCATTTTTCAACAGTTTGCCAATTCCCCCCACGGTCTAACCTATCGTTACATGTGTACGAACGGTTTAGTTAAGTGAACCAACCGACTGCGTTTTTCATTTGTTTGTTCCGCAACACCTTAGCCGCCGTTTTGGTGTTTCCTTCCGTCCTCTGTGTCCTGTCAGTTAGCCGGCAAGGGGGGGAGGAGAGGAGGAGGTGATTTAGCACGCATGCCAATTAAAGGGAAGATCTCTGATAGCATTTATTAACCTTTAAAGGGAAATTCATCACAGTGGTACCATGGTAATGTGTACCAGCGACACGGTGAGTTATAGGTTATGAGATTAAATGCTTTTAATGGCACTTCTCCGGATGAAAACGACTCACCGAGCGCACCCAAAGTCTACCACATCATCCATTTCAGCGGTGATATCACCACACACACACACACACACACACACACACACACACACACACACACACACACACACACACACACACACACACACACACACACACACACTGTGAGAACAGAGATTTGGGAGGTGTGTGTGTGTGCATTGCATGCACCTCTATGTGGCTGAGACCTGGAAGTAGATATTTCCCTAATGGAAAAGCTCATTGAGGAAAAAAGAAATGACTGTAAAACTCGCCAGCTCTCTGTCAAACTATTTCACAGTGTCAGCACAAACGCGCCTTGCTCGCTGCCGCACCGCAACACGAAATTTATGGCCATTCATGACTGATTGCTATGCTCACACTCACACTACCCCCACTTATAATATTTTGTGGCTGGGTGTATGTGTATGTGAGAGAAGGCAGGCCTGCAGCACATCAATTCCTCCGTACCCCTCCAGGCTTGGTGGGACAATTAATACAAGTTTTTTTGCGGATGTAGCTACCACTTTTTATTTTTAACACATGCAATGCTATGTTTGGGAGGGAATCTCGTATTATTTTTTTAGATTTCCGAGTTAAGTTTGGCTCGATTCGATTTTTCTTTTTTTAGTTTTCTGCGATATGTTGTTATTTTTAAGAAAATGGTCACCAGGTGGATTTGTGACAGTCATCAGAGACATCAGTGCTTTCTTAAGATATTCCTGGTCACCTAGCTCGCCTTCCAACTCGGCTGCTTGCATCACTCATTGTAGCTTGTATACAGAGTTACAGAGCTCACCATGACACACCTTGTGGCGTCATCTCTCAAACCTTCATGTTATTGTCCACCTACGAGCTGTTCATTAGGATTCTGCTCGGGCCTGAGTCCCCACAGTGATTTTGCCGAATGAATTTCACTGTCGTATTTTGTTGAAATTCTTCGACACTTTCCAAAAAAAAATAACAGTCGGTAAAAAGTGATTGTTATGTTTCTCTTCGCCATTGCCACACAACCTGCTGTGCTTCAAGTAGCTCTGTGTTTAAACACGGAGCTACTTCGGAATGGAACGGCCATGGAAAATCGATCAGGTCTGAGATGTGCCTTTTTGTAGATCGTGTTCATATGGGGCCAGGTTAAGACCGCACACACGGTGGTTAATTGATCGCATAATGACTGACTTACCTGCAGGTTATCTTGATTTACCGACAGAAAACACACGGCAGGCCTGTAGGGCTCGTACATCAGAATGCATCATGGGGTTTCTACTTTAGTCTCTGCCTTGTGAGACTATTTCTACCCAGACCAACCACTCAAACAACGCCTGAACCCGTTCCTCATGTGTGTGTGTGTATGTATGTATATATATATATATATATAGATAGATACATGTAGACTCCCTTGAGGTCTGAGGACCCAGGAGGGACACGGAAAAGAACCTGAGGGAGAGAGAGAGGCCCACAGGGACATGTTTCTCATCCCTCACATCCCGGTGCCAGGAGATGTTGTGGAGGGAGGAGGAATAATCTGGAGCCGCCAAGAAATATCTTGAGATAGTGGCCGTCTCCTTGGGTTGCTTCCTGGAGACGTGTAGTGATTTAAAACGGCCACCGGCACCTTCTCGCCCACTTTGGTGCTATCAATATCGGCTTCTTTTTCTCCTCCTGCTGTATTGTACTGCCGTTATTCAGCGGCTGTCGGGTGTATTCCCAGAGGCAGAGAAGGCACAGCGGTGGTGTAGCATGGGGGAGTAGTGTCTGCATAGTGTATCCAATGTACAGCCAACATTTAACCTTTTCAAGGCAATTGCCTGAGGGGAAACTCTGGCACTTAATGTATGCACTTGTTGTCCTCGCATTTAAAAAAAAAAGTGCCTAGCATTATGTAGCGTCTTAGCCTAGCTACCTTTCTTGTATACGGGGAACGGTTAAACTAGCAATTGTAAATGCTTTGCACTTCTTTCGATTAATATCTTTACTGTACCGAAAACGATACATAGTTGTTTCCCTTTCTTCTGACAAATGTACTTATTGTGAGTCGTTTTGGATTAAAGCATCTGCTTAATGTGATTGGGAAAACGGAAACAAGCAATGATGTCATCTGTGCAAGGGAGTACATTTTTGGAGTTGTCTTTTTGGGGTACTGTTGTCATAATAGTTATATATACAATAAGCAACGCTTTAATTCACCGTATCGGTTATTGCGGGACTGATCAACATGTCAGACTTTATAGACGTGATAAAAGACAGTTAATCAATCCCATTAGGTGGGAGAACTGTCCGGAGTGAGAAAGTGTCAAAGACAAACAGCAGTGTTGTCGTCGAATCTGTCGGCACCATAGAGGTGTAAAAACAGACCGTTACCAGCTGTGTTATATCCACGGCGGACCACTTTGTTTTCAGACTAATGGTCCTTTAGATTGCAACAGCTAGTCATGTCAATAAGTTTAGACAAACAAGAACGACCCCCCCCCCGCTGCCTTGAAGCAATCTCACAAACCCATTCGATACGCAGTGTGTGTTTCACGCGATCCCCGCAGAGCCAACTGGTCACTTCCAAAAACGAGCTCCCAATTAAAGTTCTCTCGTCTCACCAGTACCCACCCTTCTCGTTTCCTTTCTCCGGCCCTTTCCTGAGAAAGGGTAGATTGCTCAAGCAGAGGAGGAGCTAAATAAAAGCCGGGTGAAAGGGCCGCCGATTTAACCTGTCATGTTCTGGACAGGTATCCATTAGGGCCCCTTAATCAAACTCTAAACGGCATGAAATTTGACATTTCTACAACGGCCGTCGAGGCCTGGGGAGGGGGAGGCACTGAACCGCGCTGATCGCCTTAGTGTCAGCGTGGATGTCAGTGCTGCCCATGCATATTCTTTCCTTCTCTTTGCTTTGTTGATCATGAACAATCGGCACACAACCCACGTTGAAGGCGGAAACACAAAAAACGTTGGGAGAACAGAGCTCATGGTGAGCTCTGTTGAAAGGCCAACCTTTGTATGGATGGCGGACGTCATGCAAAGCCAACAGGACGCTGTAATTTCACCGGCGACGCTGTTACTTCACCGGCGACGCTGTTACTTTGAAAATAATATGCGTCGCGGCATGTTGCTCTGGCGGTGGGGCTGTATGGCTGCTAACCGGAAGGTTTCTAGTTCGATGGTTCGGGAGTGACGAGGTGTCCCTGAGCAAGACGCCTAACCCTTACTGCTCCCGACGAGCTGGCTGTCGCCTTTCATGGTTTGCACTGCCGTCGGTGTGTGAATGTGTGAATGTCAGGCAATATTGTAACAGCGCTTTGAGTGGCCACTGGTGAGCAAAACGCTGTATATGTGCAGTCAATTTTATTTCTTTATTTATCGTACCGATTTTCCCAGCAGTGCAACTTTGTCTCCATTACATATTTTTTTTCTACAGAATAGTGCTTCAGAAGGGCTTGTTTGTAAACAGACAAATGCACACACAAACACAATTTGTCTGTATTGCATTGTAGTAGTTGTAGCTTAGGCCTACACTCATTTGCCATACTTGTCCCTTCCTCGACAGATATTTCCAGTGCAGAATATTGGTTGATTACATTTGAAAAGATTAACTGAAACCCTGTTAAGTAAAATAACACAAGGCTGAATTATAAATCTGCAATATGCTTCAGTGGGGAAATGATATGCACGATAAAGGTAGAATTAAACGATCATGGCACTGAAACGCATCAATGCAAACAGGTCAGGTTTAGATGGCGTTGGACCACAGATTTTCCTCCTTGTTTTATGAATGGATTCTGCACATTCAAATCCTCAATTGAAAAATATTCAATCACCGCCTTCATGCGTTGAACACAGGAGTCTTAATTAGTTATTTTCGCGCAGATAAAGGGAACAAGAGCATCCACTCTGACACTTGGCTCGGGAGCGGAGAGCAGGTTGTGTATAATCCCGTTCTCTATGGATGCGTTAACTCCATTAATCTCTCCGTGTGCAGGCTTTGTCTTGTCTGCTTTGTCCAATTACCTTATAGTCCATGTCAAAGTGATAATTTCTCTCACAAAGGCGACTGGGAGGGTTTTGGAGCCGTGCTTTCAGTTAGTGATTATAAGTCAAGGGTCGTGGGGAATTTCGCTAACAGCTTGTATCTAGCGTCCCAATGCTAACAATAAATCTCTTGGGTGGTTGAGGAACTCCCTCCTTCTTTTGGTATTGGGATCAGCACAGACCACTTTCCTGAGTACCTCCATATTTAATTGCAATGTTAATGACTTATTTCTGCATTAATCTTCATTTGAGGCTAGTCTCCCTGATAAATCACAACCAATCTAAGCGGTGTGGAGTTATGTAAATGATGAGACAAGAGACGGAGATGGGTCGAGTCAGCTTTACTCTCCACTTCAAAACAAACGAGTGTTACTCGCACATGAGTTCAAATCGAAACTGCAGAGAATCGGAACTGTCGTGAAACACTACGGTAGTAAACCGGAACTGTTTACCTTAAAGGTACAGTCCCTTGGTGAATGTCTCACACAGCAATTGTGGGTCACCATACAGGCCCCCCCAGAATTCACCCAAACCAACAGGTTTGGGTGAATGAACAGCAAGGGCGCCGCAGCGGGCGCCCTTGCTGCGGGGGCTGAGCCAGCTGGAGCGGTTCGCCAACATCCACATGAGCAGGCTTGAGCCGGTCTATAGCCACCCGCTCAGGCCTGCCCCCCATATCCACAACAAAGTTCTTAGGCCCACCCTCCAAGACGTGGAAGGGCCCATCGTAGGGGGGCCGCAGCGGGGTACGGTGGCCATCGTGGCGGATGAAGACGTACTTGGCCGACGGTAAATCCCTGGGAACGTAGGACCGGGGGAGGCCATGGCGAGACGTCGGAACGGGAATGAAAGCGTCCGCAATGTCCCGGGACGCAGCACGATGGGAGTTAGCCGACCACGGTGCCGTGGAGTCCGGAAGAAACTCCCCAGGGACGCGCAGGGGCTGGCCGTACACCAGCTCTGCCGACGAGGCCTGAAGATCGTCCTTGGGGGCGGAGCGAAGGCCCAGCATAACCCACGGGAGGCGGTCAGCCCAGTCGCCGCCCGTAAGGCTGGCCCTGAGCGCGGCCTTCATGTCCCGATGAAACCGCTCGCAAAGCCCGTTGCTCTGTGGGTTATAGGCTGTGGTGCGGTGGACCTTCACCCCCAGGACCGCAGTCCAAAGCTCCGACGTGAACTGCGGCCCCCGGTCTGAGGAAATGTCTGACGGTGTGCCGAAACGGGCCACCCAAGCCATAACGAACGCCCGGGCCACCTCAGCTGCTGTAGTGGAGGACAGGGGAACCACTTCTGGCCACCTGGTGGTCCGGTCCACCATGGTGAGGAGGTAGGTGTAACCACGGGAGGGTGAAAGCGGGCCCACCAGGTCCACATTCACGTGGTCGATACGCCTCTCCGGCACTTTGAAGAGTGCCAAGGGGGCCTTGGTATGCTGAGTCACCTTCGCACGCTGACACGCCACACAGACAGCAGCCCAGGCCCTGACGTCCTTCCGCAGGCCCGGCCAGACGAACTTGGCCCCCACGAGCTTGGCAGAGGCCTTCACCCCTGGGTGGGAAAGGCTGTGGATCGTGTCGAAAACCTTACGCCTCCAGCCAGCAGGCACCATGGGGCGCGGTTGGCCAGTAGAGACGTCGCAGAGGAGCGCAGTGTTGGCCGTGCCAAACACCACATCCTCCATGAGGAGTGCCGTGGGGGCTGTCCTGTAGGCCTGCACCTCAGAGTCGATAGCCTGATCCCCAGCCATAGCTGCGTAGTCGAGGCCCAAGTGGACGGAACCAATAACCACCCGAGAGAGGCAGTCGGCTACAAAATTGTCTTTGCCGGCCACATGCTGAACGTCAGTGGTGTACTCCGAGATGGCGGAGAGCTGACGCTGCTGTCGACCAGACCATGGCTCCGAAGACTTGGCCATGGCGAACGTCAGCGGCTTGTGGTCAACAAAAGCCGTGAACCGACGGCCCTCCAACAGGAAGCGGAAATGACGGGTGGCGAGGAAAAGAGCCAGGAGCTCCCTGTCGAAAGCGCTGTATTTCCTCTCGTTGTCGCGGAGCTTCCTGCTGAAAAAGGCCAGCTGTTGCCAGGCTCCGCCCACCCACTGCTCACACACAGCCCCCACGGCGTAATCAGAGGCGTCCCTAGTAAGAGCAACAGGGGCGGTCGGAGACGGGTGCGCCAGCAGAGCAGCGTTGGCCAACGCGGTTTTGGCAGCATCGAAGGCAGCCGTCATTTCCGTGGACCAATCCAACACGTCTGCAGGCTTCCTGCCCCGCAAGGCGTTGTACAAGGGTCGCATGAGCTGGGCCGCATGGGGGAGGAAACGGTTATAGAAGTTCACCATGCCCAGGAACTCCTGCAGGGACTTCACACTGCGCGGACGTGGGAAACTGGCGATGGCGTCCACCTTGGCCGGGAGGGGAACCGCCCCCTGCGGAGTGACGTGGTGGCCGAGGAAGGTGATGGATGACCGGCCAAACTCGCACTTGGCCGGGTTGACAATGAGACCATGCTCACTGAGCCGACCGAACAGCTGCCGTAGATGCGTCAGGTGGTCGTCCGCGGACGTACTGGCAATGAGGATGTCATCCAGATAGACCAGTGATCCTCACTATTTTTTTGACAAGAGCCACATTGGCATTGCAAAATCAAAAGGAGAGACACTTTTATGACAACATGCTAAGTCACCTTTGCAAATGTGCATTTCTTCATATAAATTGGTGTTACGTCCCAGACTTAAGGGGATGAGGGGAGTAATACAATTATGTTATTCCCAGGACTGGTCAGCGAAAGAGAGGACAAAGAGACATGTGCCTTGTTAAAAAACAGGAGTTTATTTTATTTAACAAAAATAAACAACAACACCGTCAGGTTGAACTCAAAACGCTGGCCTGCAAAAAGGTACCAGGATAGTCAGTCATGCAATCGGTTAACACAAAATACCGGTCTCCAAAAAAGAACCAGGAAACCAACAGAACAATGTTAAAAGATTCCCTGGCCACAGTCACCTTTCCCCTGAAAGGGAGACATCAAGGCTTAAAACACACAGCTTACCCTTACCACTGCAAGGAAGTGACACACTGAACCAACCGAACTGCAGGCATCGGCCCACAGGTCGTAACAACAAAACAACAAAAAAGTAATAACAATGGATTTTCATTTAAGACCAGATTTAACTTAATACTGTGATGAGCGGAAGCTGGCATGCATGTCCTTGACTTTCTTCATGTTGTATTTGTATTTGGTTGTTGCAATCACAGTGAGGCATTCAAGATGACCATGGGTCAGTCGGTTTCTCTGTTTTCTCTTGATAGTGTTTATGGTCGAAAATGTTGACTCACAGGTGTATGTGCTCATGAAGAAAGACATCACTTTCTGTGCAAGTGGTTTCAAAGTGGGAAAGTCTGCTTCAGAAACCAAACTCCAGAAGTGGCCAACACCTGCTCTGAGTTCAACTTGGAGAATGTTGTTTGTTTGCAGCTCAATTATTTCACTCTCCAGAGCAGCACGATCACCAGGGCAGAGCTGTGTGATGTTTGACGTGAGGGAGGACACATCCACATGGAAGGGGTTTTCAATAAAATTGAAAATCTCCTTATATTCAGTCACATCACTGAATCTGGATTCAAACTCACCCTTCAGCTCCTCCAAAACTTCAACAAATCTGCTGTAGCTGAAATGCTGCTGCAGAGATGGGTCACTTGTGGTTGTTGCTCTGAGTTTAGGGAAGTGGATGAGTTCTCTGTCAGGTATCCACAGAGCAGTTATTTTGTTTTGGAATGCTCTGACTGCCCTCAGCATGTCACTTGGAAGCTTGTCTCTTCCTTGGAGCTGCAAGTTGAGAGTGTTCAGGTGACAGGTAATGTCAGTAAGGAGGGCCAGCTGTATGATCCAGTGTGGGTCTTTCAGCTCTGGCTGGTGTTTCCCCTTGCTGTCCAAGAAACTGTTGATTTCAGGAAGGAGGCTCAGAAATCGCTCCAGCACCCTTCCACGGGACAACCATCTTACTTCACTGTGCAACACTAAATCACTGTAGTCCTGGATTAACTGTCTGAATTGTCTGTGGTTTAGTGCTCTTGAAACAATGTAATTGACCACATGCACAGCCCTTTGCATTGCATTTTGGAATTCACTGTTTCTGAGCTTTGATACCAGTGCCTCCTGATGAATGATGCAATGGAAGCTGATGAAATTGGGAATTTCATCTATTTTTTTCATGAGGCCAACAAGACCCTTCTCTTTGCCTCTCATGCTTGGAGCACCATCAGTACACACACTTGCAAGTTTGGACCAGCTGAGATTATTTTCCTCAAAAAATACTAAAAGTGCATTCAGAATATCCTCACCTCTTGTTTGGCCATGGAGTGGTAGTAAGCACAACATTTCCTCTTGAAAACAGTTTTCTTTTGGGAACCTCACCCAAGTGCACAGCTGAGCAACGTCAGTGACGTCTGTGCTTTCGTCCTCTGCGATGCTGAAACACGATGCAGCGCGCAGATCAGCCAACAACTGGTCACTTATGTCCTTTCCGATGTCTTCCATCCGCCTCATTATTGTTGAATCTGACAGCTGTAACCCTTTTATTTGTTTAAGGATGGCGTCCTTGTTGTCAAAGTCTGTGAACAGTATTTCTGCTGAAGCCAAAAAACAGTCTTTCACTATTTCTGAGTCGGAGAAAGGTTTTTTAGCCCGCGCCAGAATCCACGCTATCTCATAAGACGCCTCTGTTAAGCGCTCTGCAGTGGAGGTTGTGCGGTGGATTAGATTTTGCTGCTCACACAGTGAAGCAGTGAGCTGTGCAGTTTTCTTAATTCTTAGTTCACTGCCAGGCGGGTAAATTTCATTGAATTTTGGATGCGCCGTTTTGAAATGGCGCTCCAGATAGCTTCGTTTGAAACCGGCACGGGTTTGCTTGCAAATCAAACATAGAAGGTTCATACCGTGCAAAACAAACAGGAATTCGTCCGTCCACTTCTCTTGAAATTTTCTGTGCTCATCTTGTATGCTTCTTATTTTTCGTTTTTTAATTACACCTGCCGTTTCTCTGCCCGTCCCCTCTCCGATGTCTTCCTGCTGATTTTTGTCCTCAGACTTATTTCCCTCATCCACTCCACTAGCAACACTGTCTGTCTGTTCGTCTGGTTTTTTAGTTCTTTTCTGTCCCTTTTTTATAAAAAAACGGTCCATTTCGTATTTCAGCTGGCAAGCGGAGCGTGCGGAGCTTACGTAGCCCGCCTTTACATTTTGAGCGGTCACGTGTTGTAAACAATGCCACACGCTTGCGGGCTGCGTTGCCAGGTTTGACAGGTTGACAATTCCCCCTTTAGGGATCACCATTAAGGCTTAATACTTTTAATTTCTCCTTCATTATTTGGGTGAAGGGACAAGTATAATTCAGATGTTTGCGTTTTTGTAGTGCAATGTTGTACGTTTATGAAGCACATTTGAAAAAATGTATTGGCTGTGTTACCACATAGGAAGCTACCATGCGAGCCACCAATTATAGCTTGACGAGCCGCATGTGACTCGTGAGCCGCGCAATGAGTAACGCTGAGATAGACGAACAGGAACGGCATGTCCCGCAGCACAGAATCCATGAGGCGCTGGAACGTCTGCGCTGCACCCTTGAGGCCGAAAGGCATCCTCAGGAATTCAAAAAGTCCAAAGGGCGTGATGACCGCCGTCTTGGGGACATCCTGCGGGCGGACGGGCACCTGATGGTAAACGCGTACCAGGTCCACCTTTTGAAAAGACGGCGGCGCCAGCCAGGTGGGCGGTGAAATCCTGAATGTGCGGTACCGGGTACCAGTCGGGGGTGGTGGCGTTATTCAAGCGACGGAAATCACCACACGGACGCCAACCGCCATCAGCCTTGGTCACCATGTGCAGGGGGGAGGCCCACGGACTGTTGGAACGGCGTACGATGCCGAGGCGCTCCATGGTGGCGAACTCCTCCCTGGCGATCGCGAGCTTGGCAGAGTCGAGGCGGCGGGCCCATGCATAGACCGGGGGGCCAACCGTGGTGATGTAGTGCTCAACACCATGCTTAGCCACAGCCGATGAAAACGTTGGCGTGGTGATGTCAGGAAACTCAGCCAGCAGGCGTTGATACAGGTCCCCGGTGGCATACGTGTTCGCAAGACAAAGCCCCCCCACCCCCCCCAGCGTGCAGGGGAACGAAGCAAAGGAGAGGGCGTCGATCAGGCGGCAGTTGGTAACATCCAACAGTAGCCTGTATGCGCAGAGGAAATCCGCCCCCAGGAGTGGCGTAGACACGGCAGCCATGACGAAATCCCAACCAAAACGCCGGCCGCCGAAACACACATCCACATACCTCGTGCCGTAGGTACGAATGGGTGTGCCGTTGGCGGCCTCCATCGGCAGGGCCATGGCCGCCAGCCATAGTGTCCACAGGCGTTGCCGGCAGGATGCTGCGCTGAGCCCCAGAATCGACCAGCAGCCGCCGGCCGGACAAGGTGTCAGTGACGAACAACAGCCTGCAGTCCCGACCAGCGCTCACAGCTGTTAATGAGCACTGGCCCGGGCTTTTTCCCGGGGCCACAAAACTGCAAGGCTGGCGACACTGCTTGGCCTTGGCCCCGAACCTGGCGTGGTAGCAACAACACCCGTTGTCATGCTTTCGGCGATCGGTCACAGCGGCTGCGGTGTCCGGGTCGTACCCCTGCGGCGGAAACGGGGCCGACGTGTGCTGGGGGGGCAACAGCGCATGAACAAACTGCTGCCTGTTGGCGAGGAAAATCCTGTCGGCCTCTACAGCCACCGCCCGGTAGTCCTTGGAGGCAAAGAGGGGTGAGCTGGCCAGTGCGGTGCGCACTGGTGCTGGAAGCTGCCGCAGGAAGATGTGGGCGAAAAGGAAGGAGGGATCCGCCGAGCCCAGCACAGCCAGCATCCTCTCCATCAACTCGGACGGCTTGCCGTCGCCCTGGCCGTTCAGGGAAAGCAGGCCGTCCGCCTTCTCCAGCTCCGACAGTTCAAAAAGGTCCACGAGGAACGCCTTGAGCGCGTCGTACTTGCCGACAGCTGGAGGAGCCTCCAACCGCGCCATACACCTGGCCGTCGTCGAGGCATCTAAGGCTGCTACCACGTGGAAATACTTAGTCACGTCCTGTGTTATTCCTCTCAGCTGGAACTGGGCTTCGATATGCTGGAACCACGACCGTGGGTTGTTCTGCCAGAAGTCCGGTAACTTGACGGTGGCAGCATAGATAGCGCCGACGTTAGCCGCACCGCCAGCGGCGGCCTGCGCCGCGGCGGGCGCGTTGTTATCACCGTCGATGTGAAACATCTTACAGCCGTATCCAACTCGCGTCGGGGGTCACCAATTGTGGAGCTATGTAAATGATGAGACAAGAGACGGAGATGGGTCGAGTCAGCTTTACTCTCCACTTCAAAACAAACGAGTGTTACTCGCACATGAGTTCAAATCGAAACTTCAGAGAATCGGAACTGTCGTGAAACACTACGGTAGTAAACCGGAACTGCCGTAAACCGGAACTGTTTACCTTAAAGGTACAGTCCCTTGGTGAATGTCTCACACAGCAAGACAGGCCCCCCCAGAATTCACCCAAACCAACAGGTCCAGACCGAACAGGTAACACACAGAGAACATCGGACACCCACTAGCGTTAAACAGAATACACTAGTACAAAACAGTCCCTAGAAAAATCAACGCCTAGGGGGGCGGACCAGGCGGCCAGAACGGCTGCGCTTAACAGGAGAAGGGCAAGAGGCAGGAGCAGGTGTCGAGGCCGCCGCAGGATCAGGGGTCGAGACTGCCGCAGGCGGGCGCCCCCGCCGCGGGGGCTGAGCCAGCTGGAGCGGTTCGCCAACATCCACCTGAGCAGGCTTGAGCCGGTCTATAGCCACCCGCTCAGGCCTGCCCCCCATATCCACAACAAAGTTCTTAGGCCCACCCTCCAAGACGCGGAAGGGCCCATCGTAGGGGGGCCGCAGCGGGGTACGGTGGCCATCGTGACCGGGGGAGGCCATGGCGAGACGTCGGAACGGGAATGAAAGCGTCCGCAATGTCCCGGGACGCAGCACGATGGGAGGCAGCCGACCACGGGGCCGTGGCATCCGGAAGAAACTCCCCAGGGACGCGCAGGGGCTGGCCGTACACCAGCTCTGCCGACGAGGCCTGAAGATCGTCCTTGGGGGCGGAGCGAAGGCCCAGCATAACCCACGGGAGGCGGTCAGCCCAGTCGCCGCCCGTAAGGCTGGCCCTGAGCGCGGCCTTCATGTCCCGATGAAACCGCTCGCAAAGCCCGTTGCTCTGTGGGTTATAGGCTGTGGTGCTGTGGACCTTCACCCCCAGGACCCCGGCGACCGCAGTCCAAAGTTCCGACGTGAACTGCGGCCCCCGGTCTGAGGAAATGTCTGACGGTGTGCCGAAACGGGCCACCGAAGCCATAACGAACGCCCGGGCCACCTCAGCTGCTGTAGTGGAGGACAGGGGAACCACTTCTGGCCACCTGGTGGTCCGGTCCACCATGGTGAGGAGGTAGGTGTAACCACGGGAGGGTGAAAGCGGGCCCACCAGGTCCACATTCACGTGGTCGATACGCCTCTCCGGCACTTTGAAGAGTGCCAAGGGGGCCTTGGTATGCTGAGTCACCTTCGCACGCTGACACGCCACACAGACAGCAGCCCAGGCCCTGACGTCCTTCCGCAGGCCCGGCCAGACGAACTTGGCCCCCACGAGCTTGGCAGAGGCCTTCACCCCTGGGTGGGAAAGGCTGTGGATCGTGTCGAAAACCTTACGCCTCCAGCCAGCAGGCACCATGGGGCGCGGTTGGCCAGTAGAGACGTCGCAGAGGAGCGCAGTGTTGGCCGTGCCAAACACCACATCCTCCATGAGGAGTGCCGTGGGGGCTGTCCTGTAGGCCTGCACCTCAGAGTCGATAGCCTGATCCCCAGCCATAGCTGCGTAGTCGAGGCCCAAGTGGACGGAACCAATAACCACCCGAGAGAGGCAGTCGGCTACAAAATTGTCTTTGCCGGCCACATGCTGAACGTCAGTGGTGTACTCCGAGATGGCGGAGAGCTGACGCTGCTGTCGACCAGACCATGGCTCCGAAGACTTGGCCATGGCGAACGTCAGCGGCTTGTGGTCAACAAAAGCCGTGAACCGACGGCCCTCCAACAGGAAGCGGAAATGACGGGTGGCGAGGAAAAGAGCCAGGAGCTCCCTGTCGAAAGCGCTGTATTTCCTCTCGTTGTCGCGGAGCTTCCTGCTGAAAAAGGCCAGCTGTTGCCAGGCTCCGCCCACCCACTGCTCACACACAGCCCCCACGGCGTAATCAGAGGCGTCCCTAGTAAGAGCAACAGGGGCGGTCGGAGACGGGTGCGCCAGCAGAGCAGCGTTGGCCAACGCGGTTTTGGCAGCATCGAAGGCAGCCGTCATTTCCGTGGACCAATCCAACACGTCTGCAGGCTTCCTGCCCCGCAAGGCGTTGTACAAGGGTCGCATGAGCTGGGCCGCATGGGGGAGGAAACGGTTATAGAAGTTCACCATGCCCAGGAACTCCTGCAGGGACTTCACACTGCGCGGACGTGGGAAACTGGCGATGGCGTCCACCTTGGCCGGGAGGGGAACCGCCCCCTGCGGAGTGACGTGGTGGCCGAGGAAGGTGATGGATGACCGGCCAAACTCGCACTTGGCCGGGTTGACAATGAGACCATGCTCACTGAGCCGACCGAACAGCTGCCGTAGATGCGTCAGGTGGTCGTCCGCGGACGTACTGGCAATGAGGATGTCATCCAGATAGACCAGTGATCCTCACTATTTTTTTGACAAGAGCCACATTGGCATTGCAAAATCAAAAGGAGAGACACTTTTATGACAACATGCTAAGTCACCTTTGCAAATGTGCATTTCTTCATATAAATTGGTGTTACGTCCCAGACTTAAGGGGATGAGGGGAGTAATACAATTATGTTATTCCCAGGACTGGTCAGCGAAAGAGAGGACAAAGAGACATGTGCCTTGTTAAAAAACAGGAGTTTATTTTATTTAACAAAAATAAACAACAACACCGTCAGGTTGAACTCAAAACGCTGGCCTGCAAAAAGGTACCAGGATAGTCAGTCATGCAATCGGTTAACACAAAATACCGGTCTCCAAAAAAGAACCAGGAAACCAACAGAACAATGTTAAAAGATTCCCTGGCCACAGTCACCTTTCCCCTGAAAGGGAGACATCAAGGCTTAAAACACACAGCTTACCCTTACCACTGCAAGGAAGTGACACACTGAACCAACCGAACTGCAGGCATCGGCCCACAGGTCGTAACAACAAAACAACAAAAAAGTAATAACAATGGATTTTCATTTAAGACCAGATTTAACTTAATACTGTGATGAGCGGAAGCTGGCATGCATGTCCTTGACTTTCTTCATGTTGTATTTGTATTTGGTTGTTGCAATCACAGTGAGGCATTCAAGATGACCATGGGTCAGTCGGTTTCTCTGTTTTCTCTTGATAGTGTTTATGGTCGAAAATGTTGACTCACAGGTGTATGTGCTCATGAAGAAAGACATCACTTTCTGTGCAAGTGGTTTCAAAGTGGGAAAGTCTGCTTCAGAAACCAAACTCCAGAAGTGGCCAACACCTGCTCTGAGTTCAACTTGGAGAATGTTGTTTGTTTGCAGCTCAATTATTTCACTCTCCAGAGCAGCACGATCACCAGGGCAGAGCTGTGTGATGTTTGACGTGAGGGAGGACACATCCACATGGAAGGGGTTTTCAATAAAATTGAAAATCTCCTTATATTCAGTCACATCACTGAATCTGGATTCAAACTCACCCTTCAGCTCCTCCAAAACTTCAACAAATCTGCTGTAGCTGAAATGCTGCTGCAGAGATGGGTCACTTGTGGTTGTTGCTCTGAGTTTAGGGAAGTGGATGAGTTCTCTGTCAGGTATCCACAGAGCAGTTATTTTGTTTTGGAATGCTCTGACTGCCCTCAGCATGTCACTTGGAAGCTTGTCTCTTCCTTGGAGCTGCAAGTTGAGAGTGTTCAGGTGACAGGTAATGTCAGTAAGGAGGGCCAGCTGTATGATCCAGTGTGGGTCTTTCAGCTCTGGCTGGTGTTTCCCCTTGCTGTCCAAGAAACTGTTGATTTCAGGAAGGAGGCTCAGAAATCGCTCCAGCACCCTTCCACGGGACAACCATCTTACTTCACTGTGCAACACTAAATCGCTGTAGTCCTGGATTAACTGTCTGAATTGTCTGTGGTTTAGTGCTCTTGAAACAATGTAATTGACCACATGCACAGCCCTTTGCATTGCATTTTGGAATTCACTGTTTCTGAGCTTTGATACCAGTGCCTCCTGATGAATGATGCAATGGAAGCTGATGAAATTGGGAATTTCATCTATTTTTTTCATGAGGCCAACAAGACCCTTCTCTTTGCCTCTCATGCTTGGAGCACCATCAGTACACACACTTGCAAGTTTGGACCAGCTGAGATTATTTTCCTCAAAAAATACTAAAAGTGCATTCAGAATATCCTCACCTCTTGTTTGGCCATGGAGTGGTAGTAAGCACAACATTTCCTCTTGAAAACAGTTTTCTTTTGGGAACCTCACCCAAGTGCACAGCTGAGCAACGTCAGTGACGTCTGTGCTTTCGTCCTCTGCGATGCTGAAACACGATGCAGCGCGCAGATCAGCCAACAACTGGTCACTTATGTCCTTTCCGATGTCTTCCATCCGCCTCATTATTGTTGAATCTGACAGCTGTAACCCTTTTATTTGTTTAAGGATGGCGTCCTTGTTGTCAAAGTCTGTGAACAGTATTTCTGCTGAAGCCAAAAAACAGTCTTTCACTATTTCTGAGTCGGAGAAAGGTTTTTTAGCCCGCGGCAGAATCCACGCTATCTCATAAGACGCCTCTGTTAAGCGCTCTGCAGTGGAGGTTGTGCGGTGGATTAGATTTTGCTGCTCACACAGTGAAGCAGTGAGCTGTGCAGTTTTCTTAATTCTTAGTTCACTGCCAGGCGGGTAAATTTCATTGAATTTTGGATGCGCCGTTTTGAAATGGCGCTCCAGATAGCTTCGTTTGAAACCGGCACGGGTTTGCTTGCAAATCAAACATAGAAGGTTCATACCGTGCAAAACAAACAGGAATTCGTCCGTCCACTTCTCTTGAAATTTTCTGTGCTCATCTTGTATGCTTCTTATTTTTCGTTTTTTAATTACACCTGCCGTTTCTCTGCCCGTCCCCTCTCCGATGTCTTCCTGCTGATTTTTGTCCTCAGACTTATTTCCCTCATCCACTCCACTAGCAACACTGTCTGTCTGTTCGTCTGGTTTTTTAGTTCTTTTCTGTCCCTTTTTTATAAAAAAACGGTCCATTTCGTATTTCAGCTGGCAAGCGGAGCGTGCGGAGCTTACGTAGCCCGCCTTTACATTTTGAGCGGTCACGTGTTGTAAACAATGCCACACGCTTGCGGGCTGCGTTGCCAGGTTTGACAGGTTGACAATTCCCCCTTTAGGGATCACCATTAAGGCTTAATACTTTTAATTTCTCCTTCATTATTTGGGTGAAGGGACAAGTATAATTCAGATGTTTGCGTTTTTGTAGTGCAATGTTGTACGTTTATGAAGCACATTTGAAAAAATGTATTGGCTGTGTTACCACATAGGAAGCTACCATGCGAGCCACCAATTATAGCTTGACGAGCCGCATGTGACTCGTGAGCCGCGCAATGAGTAACGCTGAGATAGACGAACAGGAACGGCATGTCCCGCAGCACAGAATCCATGAGGCGCTGGAACGTCTGCGCTGCACCCTTGAGGCCGAAAGGCATCCTCAGGAATTCAAAAAGTCCAAAGGGCGTGATGACCGCCGTCTTGGGGACATCCTGCGGGCGGACGGGCAGCTGATGGTAAACGCGTACCAGGTCCACCTTTTGAAAAGACGGCGGCGCCAGCCAGGTGGGCGGTGAAATCCTGAATGTGCGGTACCGGGTACCAGTCGGGGGTGGTGGCGTTATTCAAGCGACGGAAATCACCACACGGACGCCAACCGCCATCAGCCTTGGTCACCATGTGCAGGGGGGAGGCCCACGGACTGTTGGAACGGCGTACGATGCCGAGGCGCTCCATGGTGGCGAACTCCTCCCTGGCGATCGCGAGCTTGGCAGAGTCGAGGCGGCGGGCCCATGCATAGACCGGGGGGCCAACCGTGGTGATGTAGTGCTCAACACCATGCTTAGCCACAGCCGATGAAAACGTTGGCGTGGTGATGTCAGGAAACTCAGCCAGCAGGCGTTGATACAGGTCCCCGGTGGCATACGTGTTCGCAAGACAAAGCCCCCCCACCCCCCCCAGCGTGCAGGGGAACGAAGCAAAGGAGAGGGCGTCGATCAGGCGGCAGTTGGTAACATCCAACAGTAGCCTGTATGCGCAGAGGAAATCCGCCCCCAGGAGTGGCGTAGACACGGCAGCCATGACGAAATCCCAACCAAAACGCCGGCCGCCGAAACACACATCCACATACCTCGTGCCGTAGGTACGAATGGGTGTGCCGTTGGCGGCCTCCATCGGCAGGGCCATGGCCGCCAGCCATAGTGTCCACAGGCGTTGCCGGCAGGATGCTGCGCTGAGCCCCAGAATCGACCAGCAGCCGCCGGCCGGACAAGGTGTCAGTGACGAACAACAGCCTGCAGTCCCGACCAGCGCTCACAGCTGTTAATGAGCACTGGCCCGGGCTTTTTCCCGGGGCCACAAAACTGCAAGGCTGGCGACACTGCTTGGCCTTGGCCCCGAACCTGGCGTGGTAGCAACAACACCCGTTGTCATGCTTTCGGCGATCGGTCACAGCGGCTGCGGTGTCCGGGTCGTACCCCTGCGGCGGAAACGGGGCCGACGTGTGCTGGGGGGGCAACAGCGCATGAACAAACTGCTGCCTGTTGGCGAGGAAAATCCTGTCGGCCTCTACAGCCACCGCCCGGTAGTCCTTGGAGGCAAAGAGGGGTGAGCTGGCCAGTGCGGTGCGCACTGGTGCTGGAAGCTGCCGCAGGAAGATGTGGGCGAAAAGGAAGGAGGGATCCGCCGAGCCCAGCACAGCCAGCATCCTCTCCATCAACTCGGACGGCTTGCCGTCGCCCTGGCCGTTCAGGGAAAGCAGGCCGTCCGCCTTCTCCAGCTCCGACAGTTCAAAAAGGTCCACGAGGAACGCCTTGAGCGCGTCGTACTTGCCGACAGCTGGAGGAGCCTCCAACCGCGCCATACACCTGGCCGTCGTCGAGGCATCTAAGGCTGCTACCACGTGGAAATACTTAGTCACGTCCTGTGTTATTCCTCTCAGCTGGAACTGGGCTTCGATATGCTGGAACCACGACCGTGGGTTGTTCTGCCAGAAGTCCGGTAACTTGACGGTGGCAGCATAGATAGCGCCGACGTTAGCCGCACCGCCAGCGGCGGCCTGCGCCGCGGCGGGCGCGTTGTTATCACCGTCGATGTGAAACATCTTACAGCCGTATCCAACTCGCGTCGGGGGTCACCAATTGTGGAGCTATGTAAATGATGAGACAAGAGACGGAGATGGGTCGAGTCAGCTTTACTCTCCACTTCAAAACAAACGAGTGTTACTCGCACATGAGTTCAAATCGAAACTTCAGAGAATCGGAACTGTCGTGAAACACTACGGTAGTAAACCGGAACTGCCGTAAACCGGAACTGTTTACCTTAAAGGTACAGTCCCTTGGTGAATGTCTCACACAGCAAGACAGGCCCCCCCAGAATTCACCCAAACCAACAGGTCCAGACCGAACAGGTAACACACAGAGAACATCGGACACCCACTAGCGTTAAACAGAATACACTAGTACAAAACAGTCCCTAGAAAAATCAACGCCTAGGGGGGCGGACCAGGCGGCCAGAACGGCTGCGCTTAACAGGAGAAGGGCAAGAGGCAGGAGCAGGTGTCGAGGCCGCCGCAGGATCAGGGGTCGAGACTGCCGCAGGCGGGCGCCCCCGCCGCGGGGGCTGAGCCAGCTGGAGCGGTTCGCCAACATCCACCTGAGCAGGCTTGAGCCGGTCTATAGCCACCCGCTCAGGCCTGCCCCCCATATCCACAACAAAGTTCTTAGGCCCACCCTCCAAGACGCGGAAGGGCCCATCGTAGGGGGGCCGCAGCGGGGTACGGTGGCCATCGTGACCGGGGGAGGCCATGGCGAGACGTCGGAACGGGAATGAAAGCGTCCGCAATGTCCCGGGACGCAGCACGATGGGAGGCAGCCGACCACGGGGCCGTGGCATCCGGAAGAAACTCCCCAGGGACGCGCAGGGGCTGGCCGTACACCAGCTCTGCCGACGAGGCCTGAAGATCGTCCTTGGGGGCGGAGCGAAGGCCCAGCATAACCCACGGGAGGCGGTCAGCCCAGTCGCCGCCCGTAAGGCTGGCCCTGAGCGCGGCCTTCATGTCCCGATGAAACCGCTCGCAAAGCCCGTTGCTCTGTGGGTTATAGGCTGTGGTGCTGTGGACCTTCACCCCCAGGACCCCGGCGACCGCAGTCCAAAGTTCCGACGTGAACTGCGGCCCCCGGTCTGAGGAAATGTCTGACGGTGTGCCGAAACGGGCCACCGAAGCCATAACGAACGCCCGGGCCACCTCAGCTGCTGTAGTGGAGGACAGGGGAACCACTTCTGGCCACCTGGTGGTCCGGTCCACCATGGTGAGGAGGTAGGTGTAACCACGGGAGGGTGAAAGCGGGCCCACCAGGTCCACATTCACGTGGTCGATACGCCTCTCCGGCACTTTGAAGAGTGCCAAGGGGGCCTTGGTATGCTGAGTCACCTTCGCACGCTGACACGCCACACAGACAGCAGCCCAGGCCCTGACGTCCTTCCGCAGGCCCGGCCAGACGAACTTGGCCCCCACGAGCTTGGCAGAGGCCTTCACCCCTGGGTGGGAAAGGCTGTGGATCGTGTCGAAAACCTTACGCCTCCAGCCAGCAGGCACCATGGGGCGCGGTTGGCCAGTAGAGACGTCGCAGAGGAGCGCAGTGTTGGCCGTGCCAAACACCACATCCTCCATGAGGAGTGCCGTGGGGGCTGTCCTGTAGGCCTGCACCTCAGAGTCGATAGCCTGATCCCCAGCCATAGCTGCGTAGTCGAGGCCCAAGTGGACGGAACCAATAACCACCCGAGAGAGGCAGTCGGCTACAAAATTGTCTTTGCCGGCCACATGCTGAACGTCAGTGGTGTACTCCGAGATGGCGGAGAGCTGACGCTGCTGTCGACCAGACCATGGCTCCGAAGACTTGGCCATGGCGAACGTCAGCGGCTTGTGGTCAACAAAAGCCGTGAACCGACGGCCCTCCAACAGGAAGCGGAAATGACGGGTGGCGAGGAAAAGAGCCAGGAGCTCCCTGTCGAAAGCGCTGTATTTCCTCTCGTTGTCGCGGAGCTTCCTGCTGAAAAAGGCCAGCTGTTGCCAGGCTCCGCCCACCCACTGCTCACACACAGCCCCCACGGCGTAATCAGAGGCGTCCCTAGTAAGAGCAACAGGGGCGGTCGGAGACGGGTGCGCCAGCAGAGCAGCGTTGGCCAACGCGGTTTTGGCAGCATCGAAGGCAGCCGTCATTTCCGTGGACCAATCCAACACGTCTGCAGGCTTCCTGCCCCGCAAGGCGTTGTACAAGGGTCGCATGAGCTGGGCCGCATGGGGGAGGAAACGGTTATAGAAGTTCACCATGCCCAGGAACTCCTGCAGGGACTTCACACTGCGCGGACGTGGGAAACTGGCGATGGCGTCCACCTTGGCCGGGAGGGGAACCGCCCCCTGCGGAGTGACGTGGTGGCCGAGGAAGGTGATGGATGACCGGCCAAACTCGCACTTGGCCGGGTTGACAATGAGACCATGCTCACTGAGCCGACCGAACAGCTGCCGTAGATGCGTCAGGTGGTCGTCCGCGGACGTACTGGCAATGAGGATGTCATCCAGATAGACCAGTGATCCTCACTATTTTTTTGACAAGAGCCACATTGGCATTGCAAAATCAAAAGGAGAGACACTTTTATGACAACATGCTAAGTCACCTTTGCAAATGTGCATTTCTTCATATAAATTGGTGTTACGTCCCAGACTTAAGGGGATGAGGGGAGTAATACAATTATGTTATTCCCAGGACTGGTCAGCGAAAGAGAGGACAAAGAGACATGTGCCTTGTTAAAAAACAGGAGTTTATTTTATTTAACAAAAATAAACAACAACACCGTCAGGTTGAACTCAAAACGCTGGCCTGCAAAAAGGTACCAGGATAGTCAGTCATGCAATCGGTTAACACAAAATACCGGTCTCCAAAAAAGAACCAGGAAACCAACAGAACAATGTTAAAAGATTCCCTGGCCACAGTCACCTTTCCCCTGAAAGGGAGACATCAAGGCTTAAAACACACAGCTTACCCTTACCACTGCAAGGAAGTGACACACTGAACCAACCGAACTGCAGGCATCGGCCCACAGGTCGTAACAACAAAACAACAAAAAAGTAATAACAATGGATTTTCATTTAAGACCAGATTTAACTTAATACTGTGATGAGCGGAAGCTGGCATGCATGTCCTTGACTTTCTTCATGTTGTATTTGTATTTGGTTGTTGCAATCACAGTGAGGCATTCAAGATGACCATGGGTCAGTCGGTTTCTCTGTTTTCTCTTGATAGTGTTTATGGTCGAAAATGTTGACTCACAGGTGTATGTGCTCATGAAGAAAGACATCACTTTCTGTGCAAGTGGTTTCAAAGTGGGAAAGTCTGCTTCAGAAACCAAACTCCAGAAGTGGCCAACACCTGCTCTGAGTTCAACTTGGAGAATGTTGTTTGTTTGCAGCTCAATTATTTCACTCTCCAGAGCAGCACGATCACCAGGGCAGAGCTGTGTGATGTTTGACGTGAGGGAGGACACATCCACATGGAAGGGGTTTTCAATAAAATTGAAAATCTCCTTATATTCAGTCACATCACTGAATCTGGATTCAAACTCACCCTTCAGCTCCTCCAAAACTTCAACAAATCTGCTGTAGCTGAAATGCTGCTGCAGAGATGGGTCACTTGTGGTTGTTGCTCTGAGTTTAGGGAAGTGGATGAGTTCTCTGTCAGGTATCCACAGAGCAGTTATTTTGTTTTGGAATGCTCTGACTGCCCTCAGCATGTCACTTGGAAGCTTGTCTCTTCCTTGGAGCTGCAAGTTGAGAGTGTTCAGGTGACAGGTAATGTCAGTAAGGAGGGCCAGCTGTATGATCCAGTGTGGGTCTTTCAGCTCTGGCTGGTGTTTCCCCTTGCTGTCCAAGAAACTGTTGATTTCAGGAAGGAGGCTCAGAAATCGCTCCAGCACCCTTCCACGGGACAACCATCTTACTTCACTGTGCAACACTAAATCGCTGTAGTCCTGGATTAACTGTCTGAATTGTCTGTGGTTTAGTGCTCTTGAAACAATGTAATTGACCACATGCACAGCCCTTTGCATTGCATTTTGGAATTCACTGTTTCTGAGCTTTGATACCAGTGCCTCCTGATGAATGATGCAATGGAAGCTGATGAAATTGGGAATTTCATCTATTTTTTTCATGAGGCCAACAAGACCCTTCTCTTTGCCTCTCATGCTTGGAGCACCATCAGTACACACACTTGCAAGTTTGGACCAGCTGAGATTATTTTCCTCAAAAAATACTAAAAGTGCATTCAGAATATCCTCACCTCTTGTTTGGCCATGGAGTGGTAGTAAGCACAACATTTCCTCTTGAAAACAGTTTTCTTTTGGGAACCTCACCCAAGTGCACAGCTGAGCAACGTCAGTGACGTCTGTGCTTTCGTCCTCTGCGATGCTGAAACACGATGCAGCGCGCAGATCAGCCAACAACTGGTCACTTATGTCCTTTCCGATGTCTTCCATCCGCCTCATTATTGTTGAATCTGACAGCTGTAACCCTTTTATTTGTTTAAGGATGGCGTCCTTGTTGTCAAAGTCTGTGAACAGTATTTCTGCTGAAGCCAAAAAACAGTCTTTCACTATTTCTGAGTCGGAGAAAGGTTTTTTAGCCCGCGCCAGAATCCACGCTATCTCATAAGACGCCTCTGTTAAGCGCTCTGCAGTGGAGGTTGTGCGGTGGATTAGATTTTGCTGCTCACACAGTGAAGCAGTGAGCTGTGCAGTTTTCTTAATTCTTAGTTCACTGCCAGGCGGGTAAATTTCATTGAATTTTGGATGCGCCGTTTTGAAATGGCGCTCCAGATAGCTTCGTTTGAAACCGGCACGGGTTTGCTTGCAAATCAAACATAGAAGGTTCATACCGTGCAAAACAAACAGGAATTCGTCCGTCCACTTCTCTTGAAATTTTCTGTGCTCATCTTGTATGCTTCTTATTTTTCGTTTTTTAATTACACCTGCCGTTTCTCTGCCCGTCCCCTCTCCGATGTCTTCCTGCTGATTTTTGTCCTCAGACTTATTTCCCTCATCCACTCCACTAGCAACACTGTCTGTCTGTTCGTCTGGTTTTTTAGTTCTTTTCTGTCCCTTTTTTATAAAAAAACGGTCCATTTCGTATTTCAGCTGGCAAGCGGAGCGTGCGGAGCTTACGTAGCCCGCCTTTACATTTTGAGCGGTCACGTGTTGTAAACAATGCCACACGCTTGCGGGCTGCGTTGCCAGGTTTGACAGGTTGACAATTCCCCCTTTAGGGATCACCATTAAGGCTTAATACTTTTAATTTCTCCTTCATTATTTGGGTGAAGGGACAAGTATAATTCAGATGTTTGCGTTTTTGTAGTGCAATGTTGTACGTTTATGAAGCACATTTGAAAAAATGTATTGGCTGTGTTACCACATAGGAAGCTACCATGCGAGCCACCAATTATAGCTTGACGAGCCGCATGTGACTCGTGAGCCGCGCAATGAGTAACGCTGAGATAGACGAACAGGAACGGCATGTCCCGCAGCACAGAATCCATGAGGCGCTGGAACGTCTGCGCTGCACCCTTGAGGCCGAAAGGCATCCTCAGGAATTCAAAAAGTCCAAAGGGCGTGATGACCGCCGTCTTGGGGACATCCTGCGGGCGGACGGGCACCTGATGGTAAACGCGTACCAGGTCCACCTTTTGAAAAGACGGCGGCGCCAGCCAGGTGGGCGGTGAAATCCTGAATGTGCGGTACCGGGTACCAGTCGGGGGTGGTGGCGTTATTCAAGCGACGGAAATCACCACACGGACGCCAACCGCCATCAGCCTTGGTCACCATGTGCAGGGGGGAGGCCCACGGACTGTTGGAACGGCGTACGATGCCGAGGCGCTCCATGGTGGCGAACTCCTCCCTGGCGATCGCGAGCTTGGCAGAGTCGAGGCGGCGGGCCCATGCATAGACCGGGGGGCCAACCGTGGTGATGTAGTGCTCAACACCATGCTTAGCCACAGCCGATGAAAACGTTGGCGTGGTGATGTCAGGAAACTCAGCCAGCAGGCGTTGATACAGGTCCCCGGTGGCATACGTGTTCGCAAGACAAAGCCCCCCCACCCCCCCCAGCGTGCAGGGGAACGAAGCAAAGGAGAGGGCGTCGATCAGGCGGCAGTTGGTAACATCCAACAGTAGCCTGTATGCGCAGAGGAAATCCGCCCCCAGGAGTGGCGTAGACACGGCAGCCATGACGAAATCCCAACCAAAACGCCGGCCGCCGAAACACACATCCACATACCTCGTGCCGTAGGTACGAATGGGTGTGCCGTTGGCGGCCTCCATCGGCAGGGCCATGGCCGCCAGCCATAGTGTCCACAGGCGTTGCCGGCAGGATGCTGCGCTGAGCCCCAGAATCGACCAGCAGCCGCCGGCCGGACAAGGTGTCAGTGACGAACAACAGCCTGCAGTCCCGACCAGCGCTCACAGCTGTTAATGAGCACTGGCCCGGGCTTTTTCCCGGGGCCACAAAACTGCAAGGCTGGCGACACTGCTTGGCCTTGGCCCCGAACCTGGCGTGGTAGCAACAACACCCGTTGTCATGCTTTCGGCGATCGGTCACAGCGGCTGCGGTGTCCGGGTCGTACCCCTGCGGCGGAAACGGGGCCGACGTGTGCTGGGGGGGCAACAGCGCATGAACAAACTGCTGCCTGTTGGCGAGGAAAATCCTGTCGGCCTCTACAGCCACCGCCCGGTAGTCCTTGGAGGCAAAGAGGGGTGAGCTGGCCAGTGCGGTGCGCACTGGTGCTGGAAGCTGCCGCAGGAAGATGTGGGCGAAAAGGAAGGAGGGATCCGCCGAGCCCAGCACAGCCAGCATCCTCTCCATCAACTCGGACGGCTTGCCGTCGCCCTGGCCGTTCAGGGAAAGCAGGCCGTCCGCCTTCTCCAGCTCCGACAGTTCAAAAAGGTCCACGAGGAACGCCTTGAGCGCGTCGTACTTGCCGACAGCTGGAGGAGCCTCCAACCGCGCCATACACCTGGCCGTCGTCGAGGCATCTAAGGCTGCTACCACGTGGAAATACTTAGTCACGTCCTGTGTTATTCCTCTCAGCTGGAACTGGGCTTCGATATGCTGGAACCACGACCGTGGGTTGTTCTGCCAGAAGTCCGGTAACTTGACGGTGGCAGCATAGATAGCGCTGACGTTAGCCGCACCGCCAGCGGCGGCCTGCGCCGCGGCGGGCGCGTTGTTATCACCGTCGATGTGAAACATCTTACAGCCGTATCCAACTCGCGTCGGGGGTCACCAATTGTGGAGCTATGTAAATGATGAGACAAGAGACGGAGATGGGTCGAGTCAGCTTTACTCTCCACTTCAAAACAAACGAGTGTTACTCGCACATGAGTTCAAATCGAAACTTCAGAGAATCGGAACTGTCGTGAAACACTACGGTAGTAAACCGGAACTGCCGTAAACCGGAACTGTTTACCTTAAAGGTACAGTCCCTTGGTGAATGTCTCACACAGCAAGACAGGCCCCCCCAGAATTCACCCAAACCAACAGGTCCAGACCGAACAGGTAACACACAGAGAACATCGGACACCCACTAGCGTTAAACAGAATACACTAGTACAAAACAGTCCCTAGAAAAATCAACGCCTAGGGGGGCGGACCAGGCGGCCAGAACGGCTGCGCTTAACAGGAGAAGGGCAAGAGGCAGGAGCAGGTGTCGAGGCCGCCGCAGGATCAGGGGTCGAGACTGCCGCAGGCGGGCGCCCCCGCCGCGGGGGCTGAGCCAGCTGGAGCGGTTCGCCAACATCCACCTGAGCAGGCTTGAGCCGGTCTATAGCCACCCGCTCAGGCCTGCCCCCCATATCCACAACAAAGTTCTTAGGCCCACCCTCCAAGACGCGGAAGGGCCCATCGTAGGGGGGCCGCAGCGGGGTACGGTGGCCATCGTGACCGGGGGAGGCCATGGCGAGACGTCGGAACGGGAATGAAAGCGTCCGCAATGTCCCGGGACGCAGCACGATGGGAGGCAGCCGACCACGGGGCCGTGGCATCCGGAAGAAACTCCCCAGGGACGCGCAGGGGCTGGCCGTACACCAGCTCTGCCGACGAGGCCTGAAGATCGTCCTTGGGGGCGGAGCGAAGGCCCAGCATAACCCACGGGAGGCGGTCAGCCCAGTCGCCGCCCGTAAGGCTGGCCCTGAGCGCGGCCTTCATGTCCCGATGAAACCGCTCGCAAAGCCCGTTGCTCTGTGGGTTATAGGCTGTGGTGCTGTGGACCTTCACCCCCAGGACCCCGGCGACCGCAGTCCAAAGTTCCGACGTGAACTGCGGCCCCCGGTCTGAGGAAATGTCTGACGGTGTGCCGAAACGGGCCACCGAAGCCATAACGAACGCCCGGGCCACCTCAGCTGCTGTAGTGGAGGACAGGGGAACCACTTCTGGCCACCTGGTGGTCCGGTCCACCATGGTGAGGAGGTAGGTGTAACCACGGGAGGGTGAAAGCGGGCCCACCAGGTCCACATTCACGTGGTCGATACGCCTCTCCGGCACTTTGAAGAGTGCCAAGGGGGCCTTGGTATGCTGAGTCACCTTCGCACGCTGACACGCCACACAGACAGCAGCCCAGGCCCTGACGTCCTTCCGCAGGCCCGGCCAGACGAACTTGGCCCCCACGAGCTTGGCAGAGGCCTTCACCCCTGGGTGGGAAAGGCTGTGGATCGTGTCGAAAACCTTACGCCTCCAGCCAGCAGGCACCATGGGGCGCGGTTGGCCAGTAGAGACGTCGCAGAGGAGCGCAGTGTTGGCCGTGCCAAACACCACATCCTCCATGAGGAGTGCCGTGGGGGCTGTCCTGTAGGCCTGCACCTCAGAGTCGATAGCCTGATCCCCAGCCATAGCTGCGTAGTCGAGGCCCAAGTGGACGGAACCAATAACCACCCGAGAGAGGCAGTCGGCTACAAAATTGTCTTTGCCGGCCACATGCTGAACGTCAGTGGTGTACTCCGAGATGGCGGAGAGCTGACGCTGCTGTCGACCAGACCATGGCTCCGAAGACTTGGCCATGGCGAACGTCAGCGGCTTGTGGTCAACAAAAGCCGTGAACCGACGGCCCTCCAACAGGAAGCGGAAATGACGGGTGGCGAGGAAAAGAGCCAGGAGCTCCCTGTCGAAAGCGCTGTATTTCCTCTCGTTGTCGCGGAGCTTCCTGCTGAAAAAGGCCAGCTGTTGCCAGGCTCCGCCCACCCACTGCTCACACACAGCCCCCACGGCGTAATCAGAGGCGTCCCTAGTAAGAGCAACAGGGGCGGTCGGAGACGGGTGCGCCAGCAGAGCAGCGTTGGCCAACGCGGTTTTGGCAGCATCGAAGGCAGCCGTCATTTCCGTGGACCAATCCAACACGTCTGCAGGCTTCCTGCCCCGCAAGGCGTTGTACAAGGGTCGCATGAGCTGGGCCGCATGGGGGAGGAAACGGTTATAGAAGTTCACCATGCCCAGGAACTCCTGCAGGGACTTCACACTGCGCGGACGTGGGAAACTGGCGATGGCGTCCACCTTGGCCGGGAGGGGAACCGCCCCCTGCGGAGTGACGTGGTGGCCGAGGAAGGTGATGGATGACCGGCCAAACTCGCACTTGGCCGGGTTGACAATGAGACCATGCTCACTGAGCCGACCGAACAGCTGCCGTAGATGCGTCAGGTGGTCGTCCGCGGACGTACTGGCAATGAGGATGTCATCCAGATAGACCAGTGATCCTCACTATTTTTTTGACAAGAGCCACATTGGCATTGCAAAATCAAAAGGAGAGACACTTTTATGACAACATGCTAAGTCACCTTTGCAAATGTGCATTTCTTCATATAAATTGGTGTTACGTCCCAGACTTAAGGGGATGAGGGGAGTAATACAATTATGTTATTCCCAGGACTGGTCAGCGAAAGAGAGGACAAAGAGACATGTGCCTTGTTAAAAAACAGGAGTTTATTTTATTTAACAAAAATAAACAACAACACCGTCAGGTTGAACTCAAAACGCTGGCCTGCAAAAAGGTACCAGGATAGTCAGTCATGCAATCGGTTAACACAAAATACCGGTCTCCAAAAAAGAACCAGGAAACCAACAGAACAATGTTAAAAGATTCCCTGGCCACAGTCACCTTTCCCCTGAAAGGGAGACATCAAGGCTTAAAACACACAGCTTACCCTTACCACTGCAAGGAAGTGACACACTGAACCAACCGAACTGCAGGCATCGGCCCACAGGTCGTAACAACAAAACAACAAAAAAGTAATAACAATGGATTTTCATTTAAGACCAGATTTAACTTAATACTGTGATGAGCGGAAGCTGGCATGCATGTCCTTGACTTTCTTCATGTTGTATTTGTATTTGGTTGTTGCAATCACAGTGAGGCATTCAAGATGACCATGGGTCAGTCGGTTTCTCTGTTTTCTCTTGATAGTGTTTATGGTCGAAAATGTTGACTCACAGGTGTATGTGCTCATGAAGAAAGACATCACTTTCTGTGCAAGTGGTTTCAAAGTGGGAAAGTCTGCTTCAGAAACCAAACTCCAGAAGTGGCCAACACCTGCTCTGAGTTCAACTTGGAGAATGTTGTTTGTTTGCAGCTCAATTATTTCACTCTCCAGAGCAGCACGATCACCAGGGCAGAGCTGTGTGATGTTTGACGTGAGGGAGGACACATCCACATGGAAGGGGTTTTCAATAAAATTGAAAATCTCCTTATATTCAGTCACATCACTGAATCTGGATTCAAACTCACCCTTCAGCTCCTCCAAAACTTCAACAAATCTGCTGTAGCTGAAATGCTGCTGCAGAGATGGGTCACTTGTGGTTGTTGCTCTGAGTTTAGGGAAGTGGATGAGTTCTCTGTCAGGTATCCACAGAGCAGTTATTTTGTTTTGGAATGCTCTGACTGCCCTCAGCATGTCACTTGGAAGCTTGTCTCTTCCTTGGAGCTGCAAGTTGAGAGTGTTCAGGTGACAGGTAATGTCAGTAAGGAGGGCCAGCTGTATGATCCAGTGTGGGTCTTTCAGCTCTGGCTGGTGTTTCCCCTTGCTGTCCAAGAAACTGTTGATTTCAGGAAGGAGGCTCAGAAATCGCTCCAGCACCCTTCCACGGGACAACCATCTTACTTCACTGTGCAACACTAAATCGCTGTAGTCCTGGATTAACTGTCTGAATTGTCTGTGGTTTAGTGCTCTTGAAACAATGTAATTGACCACATGCACAGCCCTTTGCATTGCATTTTGGAATTCACTGTTTCTGAGCTTTGATACCAGTGCCTCCTGATGAATGATGCAATGGAAGCTGATGAAATTGGGAATTTCATCTATTTTTTTCATGAGGCCAACAAGACCCTTCTCTTTGCCTCTCATGCTTGGAGCACCATCAGTACACACACTTGCAAGTTTGGACCAGCTGAGATTATTTTCCTCAAAAAATACTAAAAGTGCATTCAGAATATCCTCACCTCTTGTTTGGCCATGGAGTGGTAGTAAGCACAACATTTCCTCTTGAAAACAGTTTTCTTTTGGGAACCTCACCCAAGTGCACAGCTGAGCAACGTCAGTGACGTCTGTGCTTTCGTCCTCTGCGATGCTGAAACACGATGCAGCGCGCAGATCAGCCAACAACTGGTCACTTATGTCCTTTCCGATGTCTTCCATCCGCCTCATTATTGTTGAATCTGACAGCTGTAACCCTTTTATTTGTTTAAGGATGGCGTCCTTGTTGTCAAAGTCTGTGAACAGTATTTCTGCTGAAGCCAAAAAACAGTCTTTCACTATTTCTGAGTCGGAGAAAGGTTTTTTAGCCCGCGCCAGAATCCACGCTATCTCATAAGACGCCTCTGTTAAGCGCTCTGCAGTGGAGGTTGTGCGGTGGATTAGATTTTGCTGCTCACACAGTGAAGCAGTGAGCTGTGCAGTTTTCTTAATTCTTAGTTCACTGCCAGGCGGGTAAATTTCATTGAATTTTGGATGCGCCGTTTTGAAATGGCGCTCCAGATAGCTTCGTTTGAAACCGGCACGGGTTTGCTTGCAAATCAAACATAGAAGGTTCATACCGTGCAAAACAAACAGGAATTCGTCCGTCCACTTCTCTTGAAATTTTCTGTGCTCATCTTGTATGCTTCTTATTTTTCGTTTTTTAATTACACCTGCCGTTTCTCTGCCCGTCCCCTCTCCGATGTCTTCCTGCTGATTTTTGTCCTCAGACTTATTTCCCTCATCCACTCCACTAGCAACACTGTCTGTCTGTTCGTCTGGTTTTTTAGTTCTTTTCTGTCCCTTTTTTATAAAAAAACGGTCCATTTCGTATTTCAGCTGGCAAGCGGAGCGTGCGGAGCTTACGTAGCCCGCCTTTACATTTTGAGCGGTCACGTGTTGTAAACAATGCCACACGCTTGCGGGCTGCGTTGCCAGGTTTGACAGGTTGACAATTCCCCCTTTAGGGATCACCATTAAGGCTTAATACTTTTAATTTCTCCTTCATTATTTGGGTGAAGGGACAAGTATAATTCAGATGTTTGCGTTTTTGTAGTGCAATGTTGTACGTTTATGAAGCACATTTGAAAAAATGTATTGGCTGTGTTACCACATAGGAAGCTACCATGCGAGCCACCAATTATAGCTTGACGAGCCGCATGTGACTCGTGAGCCGCGCAATGAGTAACGCTGAGATAGACGAACAGGAACGGCATGTCCCGCAGCACAGAATCCATGAGGCGCTGGAACGTCTGCGCTGCACCCTTGAGGCCGAAAGGCATCCTCAGGAATTCAAAAAGTCCAAAGGGCGTGATGACCGCCGTCTTGGGGACATCCTGCGGGCGGACGGGCACCTGATGGTAAACGCGTACCAGGTCCACCTTTTGAAAAGACGGCGGCGCCAGCCAGGTGGGCGGTGAAATCCTGAATGTGCGGTACCGGGTACCAGTCGGGGGTGGTGGCGTTATTCAAGCGACGGAAATCACCACACGGACGCCAACCGCCATCAGCCTTGGTCACCATGTGCAGGGGGGAGGCCCACGGACTGTTGGAACGGCGTACGATGCCGAGGCGCTCCATGGTGGCGAACTCCTCCCTGGCGATCGCGAGCTTGGCAGAGTCGAGGCGGCGGGCCCATGCATAGACCGGGGGGCCAACCGTGGTGATGTAGTGCTCAACACCATGCTTAGCCACAGCCGATGAAAACGTTGGCGTGGTGATGTCAGGAAACTCAGCCAGCAGGCGTTGATACAGGTCCCCGGTGGCATACGTGTTCGCAAGACAAAGCCCCCCCACCCCCCCCAGCGTGCAGGGGAACGAAGCAAAGGAGAGGGCGTCGATCAGGCGGCAGTTGGTAACATCCAACAGTAGCCTGTATGCGCAGAGGAAATCCGCCCCCAGGAGTGGCGTAGACACGGCAGCCATGACGAAATCCCAACCAAAACGCCGGCCGCCGAAACACACATCCACATACCTCGTGCCGTAGGTACGAATGGGTGTGCCGTTGGCGGCCTCCATCGGCAGGGCCATGGCCGCCAGCCATAGTGTCCACAGGCGTTGCCGGCAGGATGCTGCGCTGAGCCCCAGAATCGACCAGCAGCCGCCGGCCGGACAAGGTGTCAGTGACGAACAACAGCCTGCAGTCCCGACCAGCGCTCACAGCTGTTAATGAGCACTGGCCCGGGCTTTTTCCCGGGGCCACAAAACTGCAAGGCTGGCGACACTGCTTGGCCTTGGCCCCGAACCTGGCGTGGTAGCAACAACACCCGTTGTCATGCTTTCGGCGATCGGTCACAGCGGCTGCGGTGTCCGGGTCGTACCCCTGCGGCGGAAACGGGGCCGACGTGTGCTGGGGGGGCAACAGCGCATGAACAAACTGCTGCCTGTTGGCGAGGAAAATCCTGTCGGCCTCTACAGCCACCGCCCGGTAGTCCTTGGAGGCAAAGAGGGGTGAGCTGGCCAGTGCGGTGCGCACTGGTGCTGGAAGCTGCCGCAGGAAGATGTGGGCGAAAAGGAAGGAGGGATCCGCCGAGCCCAGCACAGCCAGCATCCTCTCCATCAACTCGGACGGCTTGCCGTCGCCCTGGCCGTTCAGGGAAAGCAGGCCGTCCGCCTTCTCCAGCTCCGACAGTTCAAAAAGGTCCACGAGGAACGCCTTGAGCGCGTCGTACTTGCCGACAGCTGGAGGAGCCTCCAACCGCGCCATACACCTGGCCGTCGTCGAGGCATCTAAGGCTGCTACCACGTGGAAATACTTAGTCACGTCCTGTGTTATTCCTCTCAGCTGGAACTGGGCTTCGATATGCTGGAACCACGACCGTGGGTTGTTCTGCCAGAAGTCCGGTAACTTGACGGTGGCAGCATAGATAGCGCCGACGTTAGCCGCACCGCCAGCGGCGGCCTGCGCCGCGGCGGGCGCGTTGTTATCACCGTCGATGTGAAACATCTTACAGCCGTATCCAACTCGCGTCGGGGGTCACCAATTGTGGAGCTATGTAAATGATGAGACAAGAGACGGAGATGGGTCGAGTCAGCTTTACTCTCCACTTCAAAACAAACGAGTGTTACTCGCACATGAGTTCAAATCGAATCTTCAGAGAATCGGAACTGTCGTGAAACACTACGGTAGTAAACCGGAACTGCCGTAAACCGGAACTGTTTACCTTAAAGGTACAGTCCCTTGGTGAATGTCTCACACAGCAAGACAGGCCCCCCCAGAATTCACCCAAACCAACAGGTCCAGACCGAACAGGTAACACACAGAGAACATCGGACACCCACTAGCGTTAAACAGAATACACTAGTACAAAACAGTCCCTAGAAAAATCAACGCCTAGGGGGGCGGACCAGGCGGCCAGAACGGCTGCGCTTAACAGGAGAAGGGCAAGAGGCAGGAGCAGGTGTCGAGGCCGCCGCAGGATCAGGGGTCGAGACTGCCGCAGGCGGGCGCCCCCGCCGCGGGGGCTGAGCCAGCTGGAGCGGTTCGCCAACATCCACCTGAGCAGGCTTGAGCCGGTCTATAGCCACCCGCTCAGGCCTGCCCCCCATATCCACAACAAAGTTCTTAGGCCCACCCTCCAAGACGCGGAAGGGCCCATCGTAGGGGGGCCGCAGCGGGGTACGGTGGCCATCGTGACCGGGGGAGGCCATGGCGAGACGTCGGAACGGGAATGAAAGCGTCCGCAATGTCCCGGGACGCAGCACGATGGGAGGCAGCCGACCACGGGGCCGTGGCATCCGGAAGAAACTCCCCAGGGACGCGCAGGGGCTGGCCGTACACCAGCTCTGCCGACGAGGCCTGAAGATCGTCCTTGGGGGCGGAGCGAAGGCCCAGCATAACCCACGGGAGGCGGTCAGCCCAGTCGCCGCCCGTAAGGCTGGCCCTGAGCGCGGCCTTCATGTCCCGATGAAACCGCTCGCAAAGCCCGTTGCTCTGTGGGTTATAGGCTGTGGTGCTGTGGACCTTCACCCCCAGGACCCCGGCGACCGCAGTCCAAAGTTCCGACGTGAACTGCGGCCCCCGGTCTGAGGAAATGTCTGACGGTGTGCCGAAACGGGCCACCGAAGCCATAACGAACGCCCGGGCCACCTCAGCTGCTGTAGTGGAGGACAGGGGAACCACTTCTGGCCACCTGGTGGTCCGGTCCACCATGGTGAGGAGGTAGGTGTAACCACGGGAGGGTGAAAGCGGGCCCACCAGATCCACATTCACGTGGTCGAAACGCCTCTCCGGCACTTTGAAGAGTGCCAAGGGGGCTTTGGTATGCTGAGTCACCTTCGCACACTGGCACGCCACACAGACAGCAGCCCAGGCCCTGACGTCCTTCCGCAGGCCCGGCCAGACGAACTTGGCCCCCACGAGCTTGGCAGAGGCCTTCACCCCTGGGTGGGAAAGGCTGTGGATCGTGTCGAAAGCCTTACGTCTCCAGCCAGCAGGCACCATGGGGCGCGGTTGGCCAGTAGAGACGTCGCAGAGGAGCGCAGTGTTGGCCGTGCCAAACACCACATCCTCCATGAGGAGTGCCGTGGGGGCTGTCCTGTAGGCCTGCACCTCAGAGTCGATAGCCTGATCCCCAGCCATAGCTGCGTAGTCGAGGCCCAAGTGGACGGAACCAATAACCACCCGAGAGAGGCAGTCGGCTACAAAATTGTCTTTGCCGGCCACATGCTGAACGTCAGTGGTGTACTCCGAGATGGCGGAGAGCTGACGCTGCTGTCGACCAGACCATGGCTCCGAAGACTTGGCCATGGCGAACGTCAGCGGCTTGTGGTCAACAAAAGCCGTGAACCGACGGCCCTCCAACAGGAAGCGGAAATGACGGGTGGCGAGGAAAAGAGGCAGGAGCTCCCTGTCGAAAGCGCTGTATTTCCTCTCGTTGTCGCGGAGCTTCCTGCTGAAAAAGGCCAGCTGTTACCAGGCTCCGCCCACCCACTGCTCACACACAGCCCCCACGGCGTAATCAGAGGCGTCCGTAGTAAGAGCAACAGGCAGCCGTCATTTCCGTGGACCAATCCAACACGTCTGCAGGCTTCCTGCCCCGCAAGGCGTTGTACAAGGGTCGCATGAGCTGGGCCGCATGGGGGAGGAAACGGTTATAGAAGTTCACCATGCCCAGGAACTCCTGCAGGGACTTCACACTGCGCGGACGTGGGAAACTGGCGATGGCGTCCACCTTGGCCGGGAGGGGAACCGCCCCCTGCGGAGTGACGTGGTGGCCGAGGAAGGTGATGGATGACCGGCCAAACTCGCACTTGGCCGGGTTGACAATGAGACCATGCTCACTGAGCCGACCGAACAGCTGCCGTAGATGCGTCAGGTGGTCGTCCGCGGAAGTACTGGCAACGAGGATGTCATCCAGATAGACGAACAGGAACGGCATGTCCCGCAGCACAGAATCCATGAGGCGCTGGAACGTCTGCGCTGCACCCTTGAGGCCGAAAGGCATCCTCAGGAATTCAAAAAGTCCAAAGGGCGTGATGACCGCCGTCTTGGGGACATCCTGCGGGCGGACGGGCACCTGATGGTAAACGCGTACCAGGTCCACCTTTGAAAAGACGGCGGCGCCAGCCAGGTGGGCGGTGAAATCCTGAATGTGCGGTACCGGGTACCGGTCGGGGATGGTGGCGTTATTCAAGCGACGGAAATCACCACACGGACGCCAACCGCCATCAGCCTTGGTCACCATGTGCAGGGGGGAGGCCCACGGACTGTTGGAACGGCGTACGCTGCCGAGGCGCTCCATGGTGGCGAACTCCTCCCTGGCGATCGCGAGCTTGGCAGAGTCGAGGCGGCGGGCCCGTGCATAGACCGGGGGGCCAACCGTGGTGATGTAGTGCTCCACACCATGCTTAGCCACAGCCGATGAAAACGTTGGCGTGGTGATGTCAGGAAACTCAGCCAGCAGGCGTTGATGGTTGGTCCCCGGTGGCAAACGTGTTCGCAAGACAAAGCCCCCCCACCCCCCCCAGCGTGCAGGGGAACGAAGCAAAGGAGAGGGCGTCGATCAGGAGGCAGTTGGTAACATCCAACAGTAGCCTGTATGCGCAGAGGAAATACGCCCCCAGGAGTGGCGTAGACACGGCAGCCATGACGAAATCCCAACCAAAACGCCGGCCGCCGAAACACACATCCACATACCTCGTGCCGTAGGTACGAATGGGTGTGCCGTTGGCGGCGTCCATCGGCAGGGCCATGGCCACCAGCCATAGTGTCCACAGGCGTTGCCGGCAGGATGCTGCACTGAGCCCCAGAATCGACCAGCAGCCGCCGGCCGGACAAGGTGTCAGTGACGAACAACAGCCTGCAGTCCCGACCAGCGCTCACAGCTGTTAATGAGCACTGGCCCGGGCTTTTCCCGGGGCCCCAAAACTGCAAGGCTGGCGACACTGCTTGGCCTTGGCCCCGAACCTGGCGTGGTAGTAACAACACCCGTCGTCATGCTGTCGGCGATCGGTCACAGCGGCTGCGGTGTCCGGGTCGTACCCCTGCGGCGGAAACGGGGCCGACGTGTCCTCGGGGGTCAACAGCGCATGAACAAACTGCTGCCTGTTGACGAGGAAAATCCTGTCGGCCTCTACAGCCACCGCCCGGTAGTCCTTGGAGGCAAAGAGGGGTGAGCTGGCCAGTGCGGTGCGCACGGGTGCTGGAAGCTGCCGCAGGAAGATGTGGGCGAAAAGGAAGGAGAGATCCGCCGAGCCCAGCACAGCCAGCATCCTCTCCATCAACTCGGACGGCTTGCCGTCGCCCAGGCCCTTCAGGGAAAGCAGGCGGTCCGCCTTCTCCAGCTCCGACAGTTCAAAAAGGTCCACGAGGAACGCCTTGAGCGCGTCATACTTGCCGACAGCTGGAGGAGCCTCCAACCGCGCCATACACCTGGCCGTCGTCGAGGCATCTAAGGCTGCTACCACGTGGAAATACTTAGTCACGTCCTGTGTTATTCCTCTCAGCTGGAACTGGGCTTCGATATGCTGGAACCACGACCGTGGGTTGTTCTGCCAGAAGTCCTGTAACTTGACGGTGGCAGCATAGATAGCGCCGACGTTAGCCGCGTCGATAGCCGCACCGCCAGCAGCGGCCGGCGCCGCGGCGGGCGCGTTGTTATCACCGTCGATGTGAAACATCTTACAGCCGTATCCAACTCGCGTCGGGGGTCACCAATTGTGGAGCTATGTAAATGATAAGACAAGAGACAGAGATGGGTCGAGTCAGCTTTACTCTCCACTTCAAAACAAACGAGTGTTACTCGCACATGAGTTCAAATCGAAACTGCAGAGAATCGGAACTGTCGTGAAACACTACGGTAGTAAACCGGAACTGTTTACCTTAAAGGTACAGTCCCTTGGTGAATGTCTCACACAGCAATTGTGGGTCACCACAGTGGCATGATATGCAATGCAAGTATGCAAGACAATATTCCTTCCTTCCCTTCACTCCTGCCTCCCTTCACTCCTGACTTACCGGCTCTCCCTCCTGCGATGTCGGTGTCGTCATGTGGGAGATGGAGAGAGTGAGATGGGGAGAGAGGAAGAGAGGGAGATGGGGAGAGGGAGAGAGGGAGAGGAAGAGGAAGAGAGGGAGATGGGGAGAGAGAAGGAGAGGGAGATGGGAGAGAGGGTGATGGAGAGAGAGAGAGGGAGATGGAAAGAGAGGGAGATGGAGAGAGTGGAAAGGGGCGGGGTGGCATTTGTTTTGATGTAGGATTTGATAGATTTGTTTGCTGTTGCATTCATTTGCTCCGAATCAAGGAGGCGACGGGCCGTAAAATGAAAATTTGCCGATTTTCAGTTTGACTTTTGGGGGGGGGGGGGCAAATATGAAGTAACTCCCCATGCATCCCAGATGTTATATTATATATATTAATTTGCATATCTTTGTTTGAATACGAGGGTCAATAAGACTAACCATTGATAACCATATGGATGGGAATTCGATACTTGTCAACGACGATATACAGAAAAGGTCACCCATCTCCCACATGCATGCATGCATAGATATTGACCTAGAGGTTATGCAGTAGATGTGGTTTAATGGGAAACGCTCCATGTTAACTCGTTTCCCTGTTCTTTTTCAAAGAGGAACGTCATGATTAAAAAGTGACAGTAATGGATAGAGTCCTGCTTTCAAAGTAATTAGATTAAATTAAAATGCATGTTGTGGTCTTGCAGTGCCCGAGATCTCTAATTAAAATGAATGTGATACCAAACAAGGCTGATTATATTTTGTTGGTGGGGGGGGGGGGGGGTGGGACAAGTCCCAAGGAGAAAGAGTCAAAACATGTAAAGTAGGGCCTTGAGAAATCATACAAGGAAATTTGTCTGTCGGCCACCAGTCGCCTCGTTCAAAATGGGAAATCCATTCAAAGAACGCCGTTCTCTCTGCATCTCGGACGTAGTAAAGCGGCAGTTGGGTCGGTCGAGAAACCGCCGCCGCCGCTGCTGTTGTTTCCTGCCTGGTGTCGGTGTGCATGTCCACACCACGTGCGTGAGGTGAAACCCAAACAGGGCCCGGTCACGCCACGGGGCCGAGAGCGAGCCCCCGTCGCGCGGCCAGCGACAACCCCATTGCTCTTTCCCGGCCGAGTCTCGCGGTGCCGTGTCACACGGAGCGCCGGATGATGGAGCACTCTCATTCCGCGTCGGGAGAATGCTGAAGGTGAGCGTCGGCCCGGAGACCCAGTCCTTTAAAGCTGCCGTGGCTCTCTCTCTCTCTCTCTCTCTCTCTCTCTCTCTCTCTCTCTCTCTCTCTCTCTCTCTCTCTCTCTCTCTCTCTCTCTCTCTCCCGCCACTTGTTCACCCAGATATATTGACTTTTTGACAGGTAGTTGTACCCTCTACACAAGCGTTGGCTTTGACAAATATAAGCCAAATGTTTGCATGCGTCAGATCCCTGATGCTACCGTTGAACCCATCTCTGATTGCCATTGGTCAGAAACATTGTATGTATACCTTTCTACAGTTTCTCCATCGAGGGAGGGTCTAAATAGGGTTTTTGAAACGATTGCCAATGCTCAAGAGTGTTGAATAACTAAATGAATTGATCAATATAGCAAATATACTTCGTTTTGAGTTTGTGATCTTTAATTGAACTTAAACAATATCTGAAGTTCATTTATTAATTGTGCGTTGTTTGACACTGTGGAAGTAACTAGGTTGGAATGAAACGTATACTGGTATTGCTATTCCTATATCCTGGAAAGTCACAAATTTCGTCAAATAACAATAATAATTATTCATTGAATTTATATAGCGCTTTCTTCTGGAAACTCAAAGCGCTTACAGTGAAGGGGAGGGACCTCACTCACCACCACCAGTGTGTAGCACCCACTTGAGTGATGCACGGCAGCCAATCAGCGCCAGAACGCTCACCACACACCAGCTTGAGGTGGAGAGTAAGGGAATTAATGAATAAGCCAATTATATATATATATAAATTAGAGCTGTCAGTTAAACGCGTTATTAACGGCGTTAACGCAAACCAATTTTAACGGCGTTAATTTTTTTAACCGGCGATTAACAAAGAAGCAGTAGCCTGACTGCTATGTCCAAGGCATATCTTTGTATGTTCATCGTTAAATTGCATTATAGTATACTGTTTTGATCAGTATATGCCAATGTTGTTATCAATAAAAAAACATTTGCACAAGGCAAGCCGATGCACTTCTCCATGTTGATAAGAGCATTAAAATGAGAAAAATTAATGGGACAAAGATTTCAAGGGATATTTAGCATAGAAAAAAAATATGATTAATCGCGATTAATCGTGAGTTAACTATGACATTAATGCGATTAATCGTGATTAAATATTTTAATCGCTTGACAGCCCTAATATAAATATATAAATCTTTTTATTCTGTGTGACCACCAAAAAATATGGTCTATTTCCATAAAAAACTAAAATCTCAGAGCAGGATTAGAGGTCATGCAACGCTCCGAGCGCCAACATGGTCCGGATTCGAAGCGCCGACAAGCCTTCGCATCGGAGCAACTGATCTTCCTTAATATGGTCCCACGTGTCGTGGGCAGTTTGTCAAGATCCAGGTGTGCCTGAGACAGTGAAGCTGTGGGGGGCAATTAAATGAATCTCCAACACCTGGGATCGGACGATTGACGTCACCAGCGGGAAATCCAGAGTGTCACTTCCTGAAGGGAGAGCAAGAAAGTAGAATTCACAACAACGCCCGAGAACGACGACAAATCTTCCCATCGCTGGCACTGCCACCCCCTTCGGTTATGTCCACCTTTTCTTGGCTTTGGTGCAATTAATAACACCTTTCCTCGTTGCCCATGCAATCCATGCGTAACCCTTCGTTAAACGGAATGCCTTGAAGCATGTTGTGGACACTTTTGGGTCACTCACTTTGCATCAGTAGCGTTTGTATTCGTGGGTGCTTTTGTATGTGATTAATTGGATCACTCAAGCCAATGAGGATTAATGAATGCGATTTTAAAGGTTTTTCATGGACGTTGTTCACGAAAAAACGTTTAAAACATCGTACCAAACAAATTATCGATGTTGTTGTGCAATTTCGTGATGAATGAACACATCTATTCCACTATATGAACACAAAGACGAAAAACCAGTGCCTGATGATCGCTTACTTGGCACTAGGACATTTTTTTACCTCAAAGCATCTGAAAATGTAATACTATTTTCATGACACGCCTTGCGACTTGCCCCAGAGCTGCTTCCAGTGTTTTGGTTTAATGAAAAAAATGTGCATTCCTCCACGCTTGCACTGAGCAGCTGTTGGTTGGTCCACAAGTGATGCATGAGGGGGGGGGTGGGGTGGGGGGGGGGGGTTGTTGAGGAAAGTGCTTTCCTTACATTCCCCTATTGGAATCGCTTCCTCTCTGTACCCATTTTTCTCAGTCTTGTAGCCTAAATGGATTTTCATGTGTCGTCACAGTCTGCTCTTCGGAGCCGACTGTGCGACCGCCGCACCAGGCACCCAGCGGTTGTTGTTCGTAATTGTGGTCTCGCCCTTCCATGTCCGCCGACACACCTGCACCTGTTCCGATCCAGCCCCCTTCAATTATCGACAAGAGCGTTTCCTCCGCTGTTCGTAATATTTTCTCACGCCTTTCTTCGTCCCCGCTTGACTCAGTGGTGATTTCCCTTAATGTAACACGAGTGATGCTCCCCTTCCAGGATTTTCTTGTTTGCCACCGCACTCCAGATGGAAATCCTGTATCCCTGCGGATGTTTCTTGCAAATTACGTTTCAGGAGAAACCCACAACCAAAACAGCCGTGAAGAGGAAAGTGTGAAGTGTGCTTGCAATTCCGCACATAAACATGTCGCATCAACGGGGAAATATGAGTGAATTATGACCGAGGTCACCTGGGACAAAACTTTTCTGAAAAAAGTTGTTGCTTAATGGCTGACATTAAGTTAAAGCACTAGATGTCTCCGGGCGTGAAGTGTGTAGTGGACTTCATTTTATCATCTATGATATTATCAGAGCATCGATGGTCATGTTGAAGAAAGACTTAAATGCGGGCATAAAGAAACCCTCTTTAAACCATTACTTTTAAACTTTTCAGACAGAAGCGTGATTTATGTGGTGGTCTCCCTATCCTTCTAATCGACGTAATGACTTTCACATCGGAGCCCATTGTACCACGCTGTTGATTTTAATAAGCTTCTAAAACTTCGCAAATATTGTCGGACGGCTTCCCTTTGTAAGCCGGCGTACACAAGCTATACGAGGGAAAAAGAATGGGAAGTGATATCAGAGCCCCTTTTCCTGCCAGTCAGCTCCCCTATTTGATTGCTTATCTTTTTTATTAGCTCTGCATTACCAACACGGCACCACAGATTTCATTATCCAGTTTTTATGCCGCAATATCCCATCCTCGGGAATGAATATCGTCTTGAGGGTTCATCTTGTTGTGTATTTTACGCATGATTTATTTTTGTTAGTTGTTTTTTCTTTGCGCAGGGTTTTGCGATTGCGCCCCCCCCATCCCCGCCAACCCCCTTTGTTCCACTCGCTGACTCGGTGGGGTCGGAGGGATCACGCATCCGCAGATGATAGACATCTTTATTAGGGCGAGGAGAATGCTCCAGACCCCTTAAGCACCAGCATTTATCTGGGGCGCCTCGTCTGGCGGCAACGCTGCCGACAGGCCCGGGCTCCCATCCATCACCCGACCCGGCCTGAGTTCAGCCACGTTTTGCCCTCGCCCTCAGCCTGAAGGGCGGATCGGGGCCCGGCTCGGGGGCGTGGCAGCGCCGGAGAGTGCATGCTGGCCGTGACACCACTGGTCCAGAGGGGTGGGAAGGGAGACGTGGGTCGGATGGGTCAGTACTCACTTGGCGTTTACCCCCAGAAAACGGGCTATCCTTTTCTTTGTCTTGACGTTTGGGTACCGGGGGGTTTTCCCTGGAGGTCTCGGTTGGCCTGCAGTTCTTGCAAGGTTCGGGCTTTTGGCTGTAAGAGAGGAGGCGTGAATGAGCATCAACCTCACTGTCTTTATCTTTTATTCTGGTGTGCTACACTTTGTTTTCAGGGTCTAAGGGATGAATCGCATGGCATTATGGTTTCTATTTGAAACGGAGAGGGGAAAGAGAGCCTTGGTTTAGACAGCCAGCGGCTTTCCTTGATGTATTTTCTTTTATGCACTTATGTCTGTGTAATGAAGTTTTTCTGAACAGTGATGGCAAATGTCATTAAGGCCTGGAAAGATAATTCAGAGTCCTCACATTAAGGCATGCTTGTGAATGCCTCTTCCCTTCCTCCCCATCATTCAGCCCATCATTCCTCATCTCCTGCTGTGCATAATGGCACATTGCTCCTCAGCTCTGTGAAAGATCCTTTTTTGTTGTTTCCATTTAGTCTTTTCGTGTTTGTGACACTAACAATATAGGCTACAGTAATGTCAGTGATTTGTCCTTTTTTTCCCCATGTGAACCAAAGTAAACACGCAGCACAACAAAAACAAACCATAGTGTAGCCCATCTCTCATTCTTGAAATCTGTTGTCAACGGTTGTTGAGATTTGGTGCTCTGCTATTCATCCCTTAGCATTTGCTTAAGCTGATGCAATAAAAAGGAAATATTGGAGATTTTTGAAATGTTTTCCTTCTGGCCCTCTGCTATGGTGGTCCTTACTTGATTAACAGTTAATTAAAAATTTAAAAAAAACGGTGCCAATTTAAGATCAATTCATAATTCCAACATTTTAACATGGCAGCTCTGCTTTCATTTGCTCTTCATTCGACTGCTTAATGGTCGTTTCCCAGAGCTTTAATTATTCATAGATATTAAAGTTTAAATACAGTAGCTCTGCAGCTTCGGAGATCTAAAACTGAGGAATTTTAATATTAATTATATAGCCATAACTTCAAGTCTCTATGTTTGGTGGTGCTTCAAGAGTTTATAATGTAGTCAATAATGCTAAAGTCTAGATGCCGAACACAGTATTGCTTACTGATTCAAAACAGTTGGGATCAGCCTTATTTTTTTTCTCTGCTGAAGTGCTGTGAAATGTCCATATTAAATATGGTAATATCGTAACAATATTAAGATGTTGACTCTTAATACAAGGACATACTTTGTGAGAATGAATGACGATTCTGGTAAAATGAATAGAGCGCCTTGTAAAAAAGGAATACAAAAATGAAGATATGACATTTAAACTAAAACTCATCTGAAAATGGGTTTTATGAGAAGTGGGGTCAAATTGGGATCAGGTGTTTCAGGCATTCCTGACATTTTCTTCCTTTGTCATTTTTGGGCAATCTTCCATTTCATAAAGCGTTCAGACTCCATCTTAAATCCACGATCCACACCAAAGCTGACGTCCCACAAAGCGATCCAAACCCAACATTTAATTACCGACCAGACATTAGCCTCTAACCGTCACAACAACGCCACAGAGTGGGAGCAGCCATTTTGACAACACTAATTAGAGACTTTGAGGAGCCGTAGCCCAAACATTTGGCCTCTCTGGTCGCAGCTTTGTCCAGCTCGCTCCAGCCCACCCAGACGCCCTGCACTACTTATCCTGCCTTTCAACCCTTGCCACCACAAAAGGAAAGGAAAAGTGAAAGACTGCGGCACAGAAAGCATAATTTGGTGCGCTTTTACTTTTCGTCAAGTGTTAATATTATATTTCTCCCCCCCTTTCTTGTTTTAATGTGATGTGCTGGATTTGCTGTAATGATAATAATCAGGTTTATTCTCATGTGTTTTCATCGTATGGAAAAAAAAAGCCCTGATGGTGCGTTCCGCTTCTCTCTCGGCGCGTCAGGATCTGTCAAAGCATGACTGGTGAATATCTGCAGACTTTGATAAGTGAAAGCCGTAATTTGGTTTTCAGGGGGGAGTGATCGATGAGGGACCCCGACGGCTGATCATTCCAAACGACACGCCTTCAGTATTGATAAGCACTCACAGGGAGAGAGCGAGAGAAAGGGGGGAGAGAAAGACGAGGGAGGGAAGGAAGGAGAGGGAGGGGGCGGGAGATGAAGATGAAGTGAAAGGGAGAAGAGAGGAGATGGGGGAGAGAGAGAGAGAGAGAGAGAGAGGGTGAGCGTGAGCGTGAGATGGGTTGGGGGAGGGAGAGAGAAAGTCTACTTGTTGAAGCCTAGGCAAGCAAACTCGACTTTCAGGTAATGGAACTGTCATTCTCCCTCGACCAGATAAAAATCGTCTCCCTTCACCTCTCCCACTGCTGCCATCCTCTGCCACATTAAAAAGGCACATAAATCTGGAAGGTGGGAACGGCATTATAGAAATGCTTTTTTTTCCTTTTTTTTTATAACTGTTTTCGTTATTGCTCCAACAGACTATAACAGACAAGGGGCCAAGGAAACTCAGCCCACATAGATTAGCATTACAATGACTCACCGCACCCCACCCACGGAAGCATCCTGCTTTTGCACTCGTCGTTTTGGCCTTGTTTTGTTTATCCTGCCCGGTAGAATGTCATTCTGCATTCTGTGAGGGAAGAACCAATCAGAATCAAAGGCGGAATTTGCATAGATACCTTATGGGCTCTGTCGAATACAGCGGTGCAGTGGGAAAGCACAACAACCTCAGTGTTTGAAAGTGTTGTGGGTAATTGCGATTGCTTTCTTTGTAATTGAGTTTAGCAAGAATAAAGCATAGAGTACAATAAAGTGCAGCGCATGAAGTGCATTGACAACACTGACATCGGGTGAGCAAAAGTGTATTTTACTCTATTCAACCTACCTAATATGTGCTGTAACAATTGATCATCATTCTCTTAGGGCTGACTCTGTCCGCTTCTATCCATAGTAAATAAGTCTGCACCAAGGGTCAGATAGTAGCAATAAGGCCGGGTAAACAATCTTAATCCTCCGTGGCCTGCCAGCTAAATATGGTTAGCCTTGGGTCAACCTCGGCCCATTTCAATTTATTTAGGTGAGCGTGGGTGAAAGGTTGGGGTAGATGGGCAACGCAGTCGGCCGTGGATTTGAAATCATCGGAAAGTGTCTTCACATCTCCTCACAAGTGTTCCTAAATAACACTTGAAGAATATAAAAAAAGAAAACACTAACTTGTTTTGGTGATTTCACATTGTCTGTTTTTTATTAACGTTGTTAAAACGACTCTTTTCGCAAAGATGTGCACAATGGGACATTTGGGCGGTCTACAGTAAATAATTGTCGAAATAACATAAACGGCAGAAATACAGAATTCTTAATAAACAACCCATTAACTGGATATTGGTTCTGCGGACACATGCCCCCCCCCCCCCCCCCCCCTCACACACATGTACACACCTACACAAATGTACACACTCTTTATTTTCTATACCTCTCACTTTCTCTTGCTCTCTCGCTCTGTCAACAGGGTTTTTCTATTTCCAAGAGCAGCAGGATACGTGAGCTTTTACAACCTGTGTGTGTGTGCGCACACACATGCACGCACGTATGTGTAGGTGCGCACATGCACGCGTGTGCGCACGGCCACGCACCACAAACATTGGGAAGCGTTAGTGAGGCAATTTGGGAACCCGCACATATCGCTGCATGGCGCACACACCTTTTCCGTATTGTTTTCTCTGCATCGTGCAGCAGGGAGGCAGGGAATGGAGTTTGGAGAGGAGGAAACTATATTACACCCTACTGACGATGGGGATTGATACTTAATTACGCCATCCACGTCCCCAAGACTGCAGTTTCTCACTGGTTGAGTTGTTTCTCTCCTTGTTTTCTCATCGGTCAGTCTGGTGCATTCTGTTGGTTCTCTCGCTAGCCGGCTGCAAATATTGTTGTACGATTCAAAAGTGGAATATTTAAAGGGAGGGATCTATTTGTATTTCCTTCAATTCGAAATTGAATTGAAATTGATTTGAAATGAAATTGAATACTTTTATTTAATATTTCTATCCATCTATCATCAGGCCCTTAATGTGAACCTAAAAGGTAATGTTGGTGCCGCGCCGGGCACCATCTTGTGAGTCAGAATCAACCGACTATCAAAGGCAACGACCTTCACCTTCACCAACAAAGATGGCGCCTTCACCTTTTAGCGTTTTGTCAACTTCCTATTCCCTGTGCACTGCGAGTCCACACTTAGTAATAACATCGAACTGAGAAATTGGATTTCAGCTGCTTGGTTGCTGTCCATTCCCGTTCGTCGTGTTCAGGTGTTCAGGTTATACAGACAACCTTTACTTATTTAAAAAAATCGTTCGTAGCGCAGACAGCAGCTTGCATCAATCTGGTTCCCTCCCAGACTTGGCACCTGGCTTCTCCACCATTTGGTGCGACATGCCGCCGACATTCCCTGATAAATAAACCCTGGATGGGAGCATCCATCCCATCTGCCCCCACATATGTCATCTGATGTAGGGGACCGCGAACATGGGATTGGGTGGGGGGCGGTGGGCACACGAAACACCTCACCCAATCAGGGGGGGCTGGCTGGGATCTGCCCGGGAATGGGATGCACATACTCCCTTGTTGTCAAGGTGATGACTGTCTGTTGGGTAGTCAAGTGGATTGGAATTGGAGAAATGTGTATTATGGATTATAATAATTACTTATATTAATAATAATACAAAATTATAATAACTGATGACATATTATTGAGCATGAATGTGTTTCAAGTGGAACTTTAACTCACTGACATTGCAGTTGATACAACTGAAAATAAAGAGGCTTCCCAATCTTTCAGCAGTTGTCTAGTCCTTGTTTGCAAGGACTAGACAACTGCTAATTAGTCCCAGAAATAGTGATAGCCAAATCTTAATGTTAGGTGTGAAATGAACATTGAGCCTTTTATACATACTGGTACACCCCCCCCCCCACCCTCTCTCAACCCCACACCCCCTCAATCTTTTCACCCCAGCACGACACTGGTCCACACACAACCTACCATTTTCCTCAGGACTCTGAAATACTTAAGCTATGGCCCACTCACACTGGTTTCCCACTCTCTATGGAAAACAGTTGATAAAACAGCAGAGGAAATCCCCCCCCCCCCCCCCCCAATTATTTATCTTTCGACATTACGTCCTCATTACTTATTGTAGTCTGGCATTGATAATTATACATGAGTGTCTTTGTGTGCGTGTGTGTGTGCTGTGTGTATATATATATATATATATATATGCCAAAAGATAGGTGAAACCAAAGATAAGTGAAATCCCCCCCCATCTCGTTCCTGCAAACCTGGGCTCCCGACAGAACTGGAGCCTCAGATAATGAATGCAATTAAGGACTCGCTGCATTAACACTGGCGGTAAACAGAGGGCTTAGCGCCACACAATATCAGCCTCATGGTGCATTTTTAATGTGAGCGGAAAACACCCCAGCCTCTAGAATAGATAGTGTTTTCACCAAGGGGGGAGACATTTTGACAGAAGAGCGCACGGAATCTGCTCCCACGAGCTGACCTGATAGCTGGGTTACTATCACCCAGGAAGGAAAACTAACAGTCTGCTGACTTTCGGAAGTTTTTCTTTCTGACTTTTAATGGAGTTCAGGTGGCCAGTGTGGAGATAAGCCGTGCCATAGGGAACATCCTACACTGCTTTCTTTCTTAATGTATACATTTATCGTTCTAGCTTGAACGATACGATTCGTTTTAACAATGCATTTTAGTAAACAGAGATGACTTATGAACCTTCGACACCTTTTTTTAATCAGAGTCGATGCTGTGGCACACCTTCAAGCGTCCTTTATAATCTCCTTAATGACAAGCACGGACTGACGGCTTTGTATGTACATCGTCTTAAAAGGAAAAAGATTAAAACAAGAGTAAAAGCTTGAGGCAAGAAAACCGATGAATCGAGAAGAAAAATACAATTATCATATTTTGGTGAGCGGAGGCGAGATTGTCACCGCTGTCTGTCTCGAGCGCAGTGCTGGAGAAGTGCTGCTCTTCCAGACACATTATCTGCCCTGGATTAAAAACTGCTCTGTCCTGTGGCGTTCCCCCCCTTCTTTCTTCTTCTAATCTGTAAATCATGTTTTGACTTTCTAATTTTCTGACTCCAACCAAAACCGAGTTTGAGGAGAGGGTGGCTTGTCAGTCAGAGCAGTGTATGGGTATGTTTTTCGAGTGTGTGTGTGTGTGTGTGTGTGTGTGTGGGGCAGCCAGGCTGTGGAATGCAGTGTACAATGGCTGGGATGTGTCTCCTAAAGGCTCGATCAATTGTGGATGCTATTTGCTCATTGAAGCGCGTACAAGGAAATAATTAAATAAATAAACCCGACCCCGTGCACAGTTTATCTTGCGCTAAGTTCAACCAGCAACCGCTGTAGAGTAACATGCGATGTATGGATTTCAATGGGGAAAATATTGTACTAATGGTCTTTAGGTCAAATCACTGACTGACCAGGATGGTGGAATGCTCTCGACTCAAGGCCGATATATGCTCTGTTTTAGACATAACGCGTAAGCACGTAAGATACATAACCCCCCCTTGCGCGGTAAAATATCCCCCCTTACGTGCTTAAGTGCGTCGCCCAAAATTCCTGACTATGCGACTAAAACACTACGGCCCTACGCAGCTCGCAAAGACTGTGATTGGCCAGCTAACCACATCCTTTCAGGAGTCTCACATTTCAGCTCCCTCAACTGTCTTCGACTCAACCTTAACATCGTTCAGAGTGTGGAAAAAGACCGCAAACCTAAACTTAGCTACTGCTACTCTCGTCGAAAATACTGGAAGTGCATAAATATAAACAAGCCAGCGATTTCCACTTCCACGCCCACAGATTCGTTCGTTGCTCCCCCTACTGTTCTGGCGGAGAATCCCCTTGCAACACGCGCAATCCTTAAGGAACCTTAAAGGAACCGTAAATCAAAACTTGTCTAAAACAAGTCCCTTGTGTAAATTACGTGCTTACGTCTCTGCGTCTAAAACGACCCTAAATCGGCCTTCACTCACATGGAAATCAACTTGGTTCTCTTAGAGACGTCCATACAAAGTGTTTTGCTACGTGTTGTTATATTGTGGAGACGTGTTCACATGTTTGAGACCTTACATGCAGAGTATGGCTTGAGTTCTCAACAGCTTGCTTGGTAACTCTATGTTCGTTGCTTTAACTATAAAGGCCTAGATAAAAAGGGTAATGAAGGTTTATGTAGAATTAGCTGTGGTTTTAGTTTGACGATGTTCGCTTGCAAAACTTAATGGCTTGTTGAATCAGGACAGGTTTTTCTAAGGGATTGGAAAATATTTCACACTATTATATCGTTAATATTGATATTCCTATATCAAGGAAATCGTGTTTTTTCAACAAGTATACCTGAAATAAAGGGGAAATACTGAATGTCAATCTGGATTAACCAGAGTATTTAATTGTTCCGTCTGTCTGAAACCAGCCAAATATATTGAATGTCTCTGAAAAGAATCAACACATTTAACAATGTTTGTAATATAAAGCGAAATATAACAATGTGTGTGGTGTCATCGACTCAAGACAAGCACGTCATCAGTTAAAGACATGCCTCTGGATGTGTACCGTCAATGCACTCCCAGGCGATACGCAATACGCGATACACAATACTTCAAAACGAGTCAAGCCAAGCAAGCGCGTATGGAAAAGCATCACTAGACACTGTGCTAAGTCTCCAATTTCCATGGCAGAAAGTGTTTACCATGCAGAACCAAAGTATGACAGCACTCCCTGTAGGACCCTAATGCCTGACTAAAATCAGTCAAACATCATTATGAGACATCGTTTAAAACCAGCTCGTTTGAAATCAGAAGGAGCAGTTGTGTCTGAAACTTTTGAGGTTCGTAAGGCCTCTTGAGGAGGCTTATGATGAGGTCAGATGAGACGCTGTACCAAGTTGCTTACTTAAGTCACAGACCTCTTTTTTAGATTTGGCAAGTAAATCATCTAGCACAAATGTCTCTACATTGTGATTTGTGTGTGATGCATAACATAAGCTGACATTTATTACCGAAAGATTTACAGATTTCATCCGCATCTGGCTTTTAGTAAGAAATGTTGGCATGTCTTGTGAAGTTCCTCTCATCATGTTGTACACTTACAGTCAGGGTATTGGGAGGCAATGATTATCTACCTCTCTTTCTCTGTCGCTCTCCCTCTGTCTTTCTCTCTCTTGTCTCTCTATCCCTCTCTCTCCACCCTACTCATTTTCTCTCGCTCTCGCTCTCGCTCTCGCTCTCTCTCTATATATCTCTATCTCTATCTCTCTATCTCTATATCTATATATCTATATATCTATACTGTCATCACTCAGGTGGACAGAACGTGTTTAAAATTGCTTCGGGCGTTGAGCAGCGATGGGGAACCTCTTGACGGGTACACGCAGAGATACGATAATTAAGTCGTCCTCTGCGAAGTAGCATCTAAATAAGAAAAAAAACACCTCGGCCCTAACGTCGTAGCCCGTTGTCACCGCAGCGCTCAAAGGCTTACTTAGAATTGGCAAAGGTTCAATCTTGTGCACACCATAATGGACACCCACAAGACCGGTGACCTGTGAATGTCTTGGCATATTTGCTAAAGGGCACACTGATGGATTTCCGCAATTGAAGTGAATGAAAGCCGTAATAATGGGTAACGAAAAAAAAGAGAGGGACAGAGAGAGAGTGAGAGAAGACAAAATCATATTAAAGGCACTGACACCTTTTCAGGAGCTCAGCATGGGGTCTGTCAGCCTGATGAAATCATAATTTTATCGGATCATTTGGCATTGTGCGTCCCCCTTACCTCGTTCTGCCTTCATAGCCGCCCCCCCCGACAGTAATATCACCCACTTCCCCATACCGCAGCCGAGCCAAGCGCGAAACCTGACACTGACGTGAAGAACCAAACCTGTGTTTGTGTGTTTTTGTGTGTGTGTGTGTGTGTGTGTGTGTGTGTGTGTGTTTGTGTGTGTGTGTGTGTTCTTCCAATGCCTAACTAAAATTGCTTCTTATTATGTCCCCCCATCTATGGCTCTCTATATTATCGATGCAGCTATTCATTTGGTGGTGTGCTTGTGTTGCGCGTTGTGTATCTTTTACCCTCAATATCCTGCCGTTCTTTGTGTTGCTGTGTTGTGCTGGGTTCATGCCAGTAAGCCAATGAGCTGAAAGATCAGATGCCAGGGACGCAATGGTTCTGGTGGTTGTCATCAGGATACCATCTCTCTCACACACAGGCGCGCACACACACACACACACACACACACACACACACACACACACACACACACACACACACACACACACACACACACACACACACACACACACACACACACACACACACACACACACACACACGTAGCCGTTTAAGACCGAGCCTCAGAATGTAAACACTGGAGTTGTTTGTGCGTGTAAAGATGACATGCTGCGGCGGGGGTAGGGTGGGGGGTCTTTGGGCCAAACTCTCGAGTTTGTTTAGTTTCTTCTGCAATGGTCTGCGGCCTCTGCGGCCATCACTCTTTCCACATTTCCACGGTCCACGGAGCCAGTGTGTGCGTGCCACTGTGTGTGTGTGCGCGTAACTTCCTGTTTGTGCAAGAGCCCTGTTTGATGCGTCCCAGTCGCTCGCTCGCCCCCCCCCCCTCCACCTCGTTCCGTCGCCGCCACTCCTCCGCTCCTCGGCTAATTATACCTGTCAATCAGACCCCCCCCCCCCCCATCCTCCACCACCCCACGCTTTTCTATTTTCCTTTTTGTTTTCTCTCTCTCTCTCTCTCTCTCTCTCCATCCAGCCCTTGTGCCCTTGCCCGCTGTCGCCTACGCTGCTCGCTGCCAGGTACAGCCAGGCTCCATGGTGCGAACACTGCAGCGCTGTCGACGCAAACAACGATAAAGAGTAGGAGAGGGGGAGGATGGAGGGAGGGAGGGAGGGAGAGTGAGTGAGTGAGAGAACTCAAGAGCTGTTGATGAGATGGCATTTGGCTTCATTGGCTGATTCGTCCTTGGTTTTTCGTTTTGACCGTCGGGTATGCAGAGGTTTTGCACTTAAAAATATAATAATTTTTTTTAAACTTGGTGAGTGATAGTACTTCAAGACACTACCTTTCCTGTTGTTTCTGTCTGTCCCTCGCTCTTCCTTTGGTCTCCGTTTCTCTCCCCCCCCCCCCCCCCCCCCCTCCCTCTCTCTCTTCATCGACAAGCTCCCAGAACCTTCTCACCCTCGGTAGCTGTTATGGAAAATAAAAGTGGCTGCTTGTGTTCACAAGGAGCGCTTTGTTTATCCGCGTTGTTACGCTACAGACACAGAAAAGGTTTGGCCCTCGCTCGAAACGTTTGATCAAAGGGAATACGCTGCGATTCCTAAATGAAACGTGATTTTGATTACAAAGCCCAGTGAGCCAGAGTCGATTGTTATCATAGGCTTCCACACAGAAGGTGTACCACACTGCACGCACACTGCTAAGATGGCACCCGCCTTCCTCCATGTGTTTTTCTCGTCAGCGGTTACTTTTTCAACAGCTAGGGGGCAGTGTTGTCCTTCATTTCTTCCGTCTAAAACAACTTCCTCGGCCTGATTGTGTTTTCCCTTATCTCCCCTCTTCCCACTGTCCTGTTCTTAATGTAAAGGGAGTCTTTCAACAACCACCACCATCACAAGGTTATAGATCAAGCCTGGGGTGGATTTAACCTAAGAGATAGTTAAAACATACAGAAATTAACAAAAGTGCAAAGAATTATATTGGAGGAAGGTTAGAATACAAAAACGAATAAGTACTGATAAATCGCTACAACTCTGACAACAAATATATTTATTTAATTTAATGAATACCACTGAAAGTGATGTGCTATCGTGTGTGTCTAGCTTATAGAGTTGGTTATTAATTCCCTATGGCCTTGTATGGAACAGCCCTAATACAAGTGTATTTTTATCCATCATTTATTTATATGTTTTTGGCAAGATTTACGATTAAAAGCAACACACCACCACATCCGCTCCCAGTAGCTCTCTAACCAAAGAGTAGGCGGGCGGGATGGTGAATGTGGGACTCTCCACTCTGCCATCCACCGCCACCGAAGTCATCGTCGCCGCCACCGCCATTATGAGAGCTGGAACCGAGCTGACCTGAGAACAGCAGCTTGCTATCTGTGCCCTGCAGCGGCTCCTCTGAGGATACCATTACATGATAAACACCTTTCACTATCAGAGCCGCCCTGCACTGCAGTCCTCTGAGCAGGCGGCTCCCCAATCCAAGAAAGTTGGAATGGCAGCCGCACGGTGAACTTGGTGGGACTTGGTTCCTGTGTTCTCTGAACTAATTCAAGTGCTGGGAAACGGTTGATGGAGGAAACGCAAGACTGTTTTGCCGGTGAGGTTGTGTCGGCACAGGCCCACCTCAGTTTCAACTTGAAGCCAAAATTATAATTTATATTTTTTTAGGAGGTGTTATCGTTAATTAGTAAATCGTAAAAAGTAAAACATTTCTGTTATTCAATTGCATCTGGGAGTACGGTGTTTTCTCCTTGGCTTGCACACCGCACAAAATCATTCGGTAAACACTACCCAAGTTAGAGAATTTTAATTTTTTATTGCCTTCTGAGTTTTGATCAAGTTGATCTCATCAAAATGGGTCCAAACTCATCCTGTGCACGAAGAAGATGTCACACTTTGTGTTTGGACATATTAACCATATTGAAATTCACTTGCTTCCCATCATTAGAAGCTTTATGTATGTAGACTATAATTAGGGATGCATTTACCGCACATGTCTCTGCCTCCTTTCTCGACTACAATCGCTATTCTTTTTGGCCATTTCACTTATTCTGACATGTTGGGACTCTCGCCGTGCTCTCGACTCAATTAATAATCAATTTCTCCGAGGGACGAAGCCGAATGTCGCCGATACGATGCTGACGTCACCCCGGCTCAAAAATATAAAATAACCCCGCTGTCGTCAGCAGAGCTGCGTCCGCCCCACTCCGGCATACACCCGGCGTGAAATTAACTATGCATTCAATTTCTATCAGCGAGGAGAATCATTTCGCACTCCCCCCCCCGAAAGTTTTGAGGGCAGGGAGCAAAGAAAAAGAAAAAAGGAGAGGAGAGGTGTGCACGGGAGCAAAGTATTAAATTGAAGGGATATTGGTTTGCCCCCGGAATATTATCTCCACCCTCTGGATGATGCGCCCCAAAAACACACCAGAGCCCACTATTGGGCATCTCGCCATCGCGCTAAGTTTACCCCCTTGATTCTCTTATCAACCCCAAATATGCTAATTTGGGACACAATAACTTCCTCCCACCCTCCCTCCTGGACTTGGGGGAGTATTGAGTTTAATTTTTTTTTATAATCCCAGCTCGGGTTGCCGATGGTGACGTGAACTCCGCCTCTCACCGCCTCTGAGTCTCGCGATGATGCCACACCTCTGCAGTTGGAGAACCGCAACTCCTCTGTGTGTGTGTGTGTGTGTGTGTGTGTGTGTGTGTGTGTGTGTGTGTGTGTGTGTGTGTGTGTGTGTGTGTGTGTGTGTGTGTGTGTGCGAATATGTGTGTGTTCGCGCATGTGTGCGTGCACGCGTGTGTGTTTGCTTCTGCATGTGGGTGTGTGTTCGCGCATGATTGTGTTTGTGTGTGTGTGTGCGTGCATGTCTCTGTGTGTGTGTGTATGCGCGCACTCACGCGTGTGTGTGTGTCTGCGAATGTGTGTGTGTCTGCGAATATGTGTGTGTTCGCGCATGTGCACGTGCACGCGTCTGTGTTTGCTTGTGCATGTGGGTGTGTGTTCGCGCATGATTGTGTGTGTGTGTGTGTGTGTGTGTGTGTGCAGAGCTACTCAGACATGCACTCATGTTGTGAAACCCATACATCACCTGGACTACAGTGCAGTCGTGGGCTGGAGGGCAGCCTCCTGCGTGGTGGTCACAAATCAAAGCAAGTGTGTTTTCCAGAACGTCTGCCGTCCACGGAGCCGGGACTCGGCCAAAGGTTAGGTATTAGTAGTGCGGTGTTGGTTCCGCATCAAGGCAACCCTTTTATTGGTGAGTTCCTCTGGGAGATCTGGTTGAAGCTCCGTAGAGCCGGCACATCCTTGACCTTAACCCTGCAAAGTCCACACAGTTGCAGGGTTGCAACCCTCCCTCGGAGCTCTCTCTCTCAAAAGGGTTGTATTCACAGTTTATACTCATTGAAAAGGTTGCATTTGCATACTTTGTCAACATTGTTCTTAAGCTCATTCCGTCCCCTGTTGTCAGATAGTGTAGCTGCCGTTCCCTCAGACTGCTATTGATAGGCACTTAGCAGGTGCTTTTAGCCAGAGTGACTTAGTGTTAATTCAGATAGAGGTCAACGAGGGGCAGGTAGGGGGCTTGTGCATCTGGCGGCGGACGTTGGCGATCGAACACCATAATCACGATTCTGTGTTGCTGTCTCATTGATGTTTCAAACACATTTGTTAGAAGCGAAGGGGATATTAATATTCATATTGCAGCCTTTAAACCTAACGGCAATTTATAGTGCTTTACAAAGGAAAGAAATCGCATGTAAAAACATTAAAAGGCAATCAACAGAAGAACAAGGGTGAATCTAAGCAATCGCATCTCGCTGGTATTTCTAAGAATGAGCATGGCAAATGGAGAACGCTGAAACGCCGTGAAGGGGCCCTGCAAGCCAAAAGCCAGACTAAATGGTTCTGCCATTTCCCCCCGGTGTGAAAACGACCCCGGTGTCACATGATCACATCACAACATGGCCGCCTACGTGATGGCCGCCAGAGGGTGAGGCTGCACGTTGGCTGCTGTGAGTGTTGTCGTGCTTCCTTTTTTACATTTAGCATTCCATAATGGCATGAAATGGTGTCTGGGGGACATGGGAGCATGCAAATCAGCCATAATGTTGACAATCAGTTAGTGCTCTGTGCTTCATCAGTCAGGCTAATATCATCTGATACTGTGGCTGGGGCTGCTGTTTGATTCCCCTGCTCTGAGATTTAAATGTCACTCAGGGCCATCTGATTACGGTGTGGGAGTTGTCCGTGCGTGCGTGCGTGCGTGCGTGCGTGCGTGCGTGCGTGCGTGCGTGTGTGTGTGTGTGTGTGTGTGTGTGTGTGTGTGTGTGTGTGTGTGTGTGTGTGTGTGTGTGTGTGTGTGTGTGTGTTGTTTACTATGTGTTGTTATCATGTGTTGGAACAGAGGAATGTGTTTGAAGTGAAGCAGCGGCACACATTCGGTGGCGGTGATTATTATTTTTTTCTGCTACGTTTAAAGGTCGCTCTTATAATCTGTCTTGATCAAATCGTTTGCATTTATTTTTGCTAAAGTAGAAAGGTGAGGGCGGATAAAGCCTTGGGACAAAATGCTCACCCGTTGGTTCATCATAGGTTACACAGACAAACGGATAAAACATATTCTGCTTCCACCGCTACCATCGGTTATGTTCTCTTTATGTCTGAAATTGTTATTGCTTTGTCAGCTTTGAGATGAACAACCCGTGTTGGCTCTCGCTCCCTCAGACCTCTCTTGTGGGTCTTTGTGAACACCACAGGTAGTTCTTCCTGGAACGACTTCAGATCCATGTAGTTTGTACATGTGAGCAGTTACTGTTATTGTAAGCTCACGATGACCAGCCAGCCTCTACTCTCTTTTCCCTCCCGTGTTTCATTAGGCTGTTTGTGTGTCGGGAGGGTAATCGCTTATTCTCATTCTCTTCAATGCCTTCTGCATGACCTTCAACCAGTTAATGAACAGCGCCCCCGCAGGTTCGCTCATACACTGCCTCGGATGCCAACAGTCTCTCTCTCTCTCGCTCTCGCTCTCACCTCGATGAACGTGCTCAAACGCTGCTACGCCGCCATTCTACCTCCAGACCCCCTCTCTGCCGCCTGCCTCCCTGTCCGTCTCTTGAGCTCCTTTTCCCAGGGACTCTATCCCTCTTCTTCTCCTCCCTCTTCTGCGCATCATTGTTTTTGCCTTGTTGTTTTTTTTTCCTCTTCCCGTAGTTGTCCTTCTCGCAGGCTCCAGCGAGCACAAACAGCCTGCGCCAGGAGATTTGTGGACGTGTGCGCGTTGAGCGCGGCACTGGCTGAGGGAGCAGCGTGCGCGCCGTCCCGTTAATAGAATACGCATGGCTGGGCCTCCCCGGGGCGGTTGGCAGTGCCGGGAGAAAGTTAGAAAACGTTAATGTTTGTACGTTGTCCAAGACCTCTTCAGTTCACCCACCCTTTCTCCCACATAGTCGATCCTTAATATTTAAAACAAAACCTTAGCGCTGCACTGAAACAAAGGTAGCATAATCGGAGAGAGAGTGAGAGAGAACAGCGGTCAGAGGGTCGTTTGCAAGCTATTGCCATGTTTTTTGGTTTCCAAGTCCTTACCTACGTTTTATGTTTTATTTGGCACTTTTAACGTAAATCGTCAACTTCCTTTTTTCCATTGGCGTAGGTTGCACGCTTCGTGGGTGGTAATTGCGGATACGGTGGCCATGCGTGCCAAAGGATGGTTGAGTAGTAGACGGAATCCGTTCTTTGCAGAGGGTGTGATTGCACATTGATTCGGGGAAATAATGATGGCTAGGTTAGGGAAGGCCATAAGGAGAGAGCTGCTGGACGTGGTTGTGTGATGGATATCTGTACTGCTCCAAGGCTTTGTCCCAAATAGAAGCCAACTGTGTTGGATTACTGGAAGAACAGAGGGATTTAAAGTAAATCAAAGATGGAAGTGGCCTCAGACATTTAGGCGGCTTTAAGTTTTCAGATCATAGGGACTTGATAATGACACGATTTAGCACGCAGCTACAGAAATAACCTTAAAGGGGCGCTACAAAGCATCGAGATGGGTTCAGAGACGCATGGAATCTTAATACAACTGCTTCCATTTTAAGATTGTTCAAAGTGTCCCCTGGGAGATGGTTACCACGGATCAAAGTGGTGTTGAGACTTGCTAAGTCTCTCATGCACAAGTCATGGATTTCGCCTGATTAAATAAAATAACATTACTGCGAGGAATTCAAAATTTGTTTAGCTCTTTCTATATATTCTGTTCAGGTTTATAGACAACTTACAAAATGGAGTGCTATATGGACTGCTAATGATTTGCACCAGGTTCATATTCAAAATGTACAAAATGCAAGCAGAAGTTCTTAATCGGGGGTGGGGGCGAACGAATACAAATATGGTGCTGCGTGTGAGTCCCGCGCGGTGTACAGTCAAATTTACTTCATTATCTGTCTACAATCTCTGCCGGGCAGACCTGCCCATACAATATTCCAAGGCTGAATGGAAGTCAACATGTCATGGCTCTTCGCAACAACGCCGACGAATGAATCGACAGCGTGTGAATCATCTCCCCCCACTAAGTACACAATCGTGGAAACATCTGAAACCACACATTCCAAACCCCACTCTCTATCAGTCCGTCTTATTTCATTTTTTTTCCGATTGACATCTAACCCAATATCCGTCTTGAACGCCCTCGCTCCTTTTAAGAGACATCGCCTCCCGCGGCTCATCTGCACACTGTTAAGAAAATAAAGAAAATAAAGGAAAGAACATATTCTGTTTGTTTACTCCAAAACCCTCCTTTTCCCTCTCGCTAGTGTCAGAGGAGGTTAATATTTGCGTGGCGCAGGAAGAGGGATAACGCATTTCTGCAGATACCCGTCCTGACAGTCGATAGATCAGGGAGGGAGGGTGGAGAGGGTGAGAGGGTGAGGGACGGGGGACGCAGGGGTTTCAATGCGTGTTCAGCGGAGTGAGTGAAGGTGTCATGAAGGACATTTTACGTGCTCCTTCCACTCACCACATCCATTTATTATTGTAGAGGGGGTGGTGGGGGCTTCTATCACCAGGTGTCCTGAAATGTACCCGCCCCCCTCCCCCCCTACACCTCCTAGCATCTGTCCTATTTTATGTCCCTCCATGATATCCGTTAGGTGTAGGTTAGGTATATTCTTAAATTCTTATATTCTTCTATATTAACATAGCCATATGGAGAAATGCATAGAAAAATGGTTAGGGTGACGGTGTTGTAGTACAACACTGTCAACCGTTACCAAAACAAGCTTTGCTTGTTTTTGTAACCTTTTTGCTTCTTTAGTAATTATATAGTATCCTCTGTATCCGTGCGTGGGTTGGTTTTGTTTACTGAACAACTAGATGTTCAGTAAACAACTGCCAGCACCACCCCCAATTTCATTGTACAAGTTTGCACAATGACAATAAAGTATGAATCTATGAATCTATGCATACATACAAGGGCAAACTTAGCAATTAATAAGGTTGTGTAAAATAAATGCTTAACTATTTTTCCCACAACAAATGAAAGTCTTAACATTTCAAGGGTTTTTCATCTTTAAAATGTGCTGATAGCTTATTATACAGCAATTTTCATGGGTGAGCAAATAGTATGTTTAAAGATGACATTGTGGAGTTATGCAAAGGATGAGACAAGAGACGGAGATGGGTCGAGTCAGCTTTACTCTCCACTTCAAAACAAACGAGTGTTACTCGCACATGAGTTCAAATCGAAACTGCAGAGAATCGGAACTGTCGTGAAACACTACGGTAGTAAACCGGAACTGTTTACCTTAAAGGTACAGTCCCTTGGTGAATGTCTCACACAGCAATTGTGGGTCACCACACACAGGCCCCCCCAGAATTCACCCAAACCAACAGGTCCAGACTGAACAGGTAACACAGAGAATATCGGACACCCACTAGCGTTAAACAGAATACACTAGTACAAAACAGTCCCCAGAAAAATCAACGCCTAGGGGGGCGGACCAGGCGGCCAGAACGGCTGCGCTTAACAGGAGAAGGGCAAGAGGCAGGAGCAGGTGTCGAGGCCGCCGCAGGATCAGGGGTCGAGGCTGCCGCAGGCGGGCGCCCCCGCCGCGGGGGCTGAGCCAGCTGGAGCGGTTCGCCAACATCCACATGAGCAGGCTTGAGCCGGTCTATAGCCACCCGCTCAGGCCTGCCCCCCATATCCACAACAAAGTTCTTAGGCCCACCCTCCAAGACGCGGAAGGACCCATCGCAGGGGGGCCGCAGCGGGGTACGGTGGCCATCGTGGCGGATGAAGACGTACTTGGCCGACGGTAAATCCCTGGGAACGTAGGACCGGGGGAGGCCATGGCGAGACGTCGGAACAGGAATGAAAGCGTCCGCAATGTCCCGGGACGCAGCACGATGGGAGGCAGCCGACCACGGGGCCGTGGCGTCCGGAAGAAACTCCCCAGGGACGCGCAGGGGCTGGCCGTACACCAGCTCTGCCGACGAGGCCTGAAGATCGTCCTTGGGGGCGGAGCGAAGGCCCAGCATAACCCACGGGAGGCGGTCAGCCCAGTCTCCGCCCTTAAGGCTGGCCCTGAGCGCGGCCTTCATGTCCCGATGAAACCGCTCGCAAAGCCCGTTGCTCTGTGGGTTATAGGCTGTGGTGCGGTGGACCTTCACCCCCAGGACCACGGCGACCGCAGTACAAAACTCCGACGTGAACTGCGGCCCCCGGTCTGAGGAAATGTCTGACGGTGTGCCGAAACGGGCCACCCAAGCCATAACGAACGCCCGGGCCACCTCAGCTGCTGTAGTGGAGGACAGGGGAACCACTTCTGGCCACCTGGTGGTCCGGTCCACCATGGTGAGGAGGTAGGTGTAACCACGGGAGGGTGAAAGCGGGCCCACCAGGTCCACATTCACGTGGTTGAAACGCCTCTCCGGCACTTTGAAGAGTGCCAAGGGGGCTTTGGTATGCCGAGTCACCTTCGCACGCTGGCACGCCACACAGACAGCAGCCCAGGCCCTGACGTCCTTCCGCAGGCCCGGCCAGACGAACTTGGCCCCCACGAGCTTGGCAGAGGCCTTCACCCCTGGGTGGGAAAGGATGTGGTTCGTGTCGAAAACCTTACGGCTCCAGCCAGCAGGCACCATGGGGCGCGGTTGGCCAGTAGAGACGTCGCAGAGGAGCGCAGTGTTGGCCGTGCCAAACACCACATCCTCCATGAGGAGTGCCGTGGGGGCTGTCCTGTAGGCCTGCACCTCAGAGTCAATAGCCTGATCCCCAGCCATAGCTGCGTAGTCGAGGCCCAAGTGGACGGAACCAATAACCACCCGAGAGAGGCAGTCGGCTACAAAATTGTCTTTGCCGGCCACATGCTGAACGTCAGTGGTGTACTCCGAGATGGCGGAGAGCTGACGCTGCTGTCGACCAGACCATGGCTCCGAAGACTTGGCCATGGCGAACGTCAGCGGCTTGTGGTCAACAAAAGCCGTGAACCGACGGCCCTCCAACAGGAAGCGGAAATGACGGGTGGCGAGGAAAAGAGCCAGGAGCTCCCTGTCGAAAGCGCTGTATTTCCTCTCGTTGTCGCGGAGCTTCCTGCTGAAAAAGGCCAGCGGTTGCCAGGCTCCGCCCACCCACTGCTCACACACAGCCCCCACGGCGTAATCAGAGGCGTCCGTAGTAAGAGCAACAGGGGCGGTCGGAGACGGGTGCGCCAGCAGAGCAGCGTTGGCCAACGCGGTTTTGGCAGCATCGAAGGCAGCGGTAATTTCCGTGGACCAATCCAACACGTCTGCAGGCTTCCTGCCCCGCAAGGCGTTGTACAAGGGTCGCATGAGCTGGGCCGCATGGGGGAGGAAACGGTTACAGAAGTTGACCATGCTCAGGAACTCCTGCAGGGACTTCACACTGCGCGGACGTGGGAAACTGGCGATGGCGTCCACCTTGGCCGGGAGGGGAACCGCCCCCTGCGGAGTGACGTGGTGGCCGAGGAAGGTGATGGATGACCGGCCAAACTCGCACTTGGCCGGGTTGACAATGAGACCATGCTCACTGAGCCGACCGAACAGCTGCCGTAGATGCGTCAGGTGGTCGTCCGCGGACGCACTGGCAACGAGGATGTCATCCAGATAGACAAACAGGAACGGCATGTCCCGCAGCACAGAATCCATGAGGCGCTGGAACGTCTGCGCTGCACCCTTGAGGCCGAAAGGCATCCTCAGGAATTCAAAAAGTGGATCGTGTCGAAAACCTTACGCCTCCAGCCAGCAGGCACCATGGGGCGCGGTTGGCCAGTAGAGACGTCGCAGAGGAGCGCTGTGTTGGCCGTGCCAAACACCACCAGGAGGAGTGCCTTGGGGGCTGTTTTGTAGGCCTGCACCTAAGAGTCAATAGCCTGATCCCCAGCCATAGCTGCGTAGTCGAGGCCCAAGTGGACGGAACCAATAACCACCCGAGAGAGGCAGTCGGCTACAAAATTGTCTTTGCCGGCCACATGCTGAACGTCAGTGGTGTACTCCGAGATGGCGGAGAGCTGACGCTGCTGTCGACCAGACCATGGCTCCGAAGACTTGGCCATGGCGAACGTCAGCGGCTTGTGGTCAACAAAAGCCGTGAACCGACGGCCCTCCAACAGGAAGCGGAAATGACGGGTGGCGAGGAAAAGAGCCAGGAGCTCCCTGTCGAAAGCGCTGTATTTCCTCTCGTTGTCGCGGAGCTTCCTGCTGAAAAAGGCCTGCGGTTGCCAGGCTCCGCCCACCCACTGCTCACACACAGCCCCCACGGCGTAATCAGAGGCGTCCGTAGTAAGAGCAACAGGGGCGGTCGGAGACGGGTGCGCCAGCAGAGCAGCGTTGGCCAACGCGGTTTTGGCAGCATCGAAGGCAGCGGTCATTTCCGTGGACCAATCCAACACGTCTGCAGGCTTCCTGCCCCGCAAGGCGTTGTACAAGGGTCGCATGAGCTGGGCCGCATGGGGGAGGAAACGGTTACAGAAGTTGACCATGCTCAGGAACTCCTGCAGGGACTTCACACTGCGCGGACGTGGGAAACTGGCGATGGCGTCCACCTTGGCCGGGAGGGGAACCGCCCCCTGCGGAGTGACGTGGTGGCCGAGGAAGGTGATGGATGACCGGCCAAACTCGCACTTGGCCGGGTTGACAATGAGACCATGCTCACTGAGCCGACCGAACAGCTGCCGTAGATGCGTCAGGTGGTCGTCCGCGGACGCACTGGCAACGAGGATGTCATCCAGATAGACAAACAGGAACGGCATGTCCCGCAGCACAGAATCCATGAGGCGCTGGAACGTCTGCGCTGCACCCTTGAGGCCGAAAGGCATCCTCAGGAATTCAAAAAGTGGATCGTGTCGAAAACCTTACGCCTCCAGCCAGCAGGCACCATGGGGCGCGGTTGGCCAGTAGAGACGTCGCAGAGGAGCGCTGTGTTGGCCGTGCCAAACACCACCAGGAGGAGTGCCTTGGGGGCTGTTTTGTAGGCCTGCACCTAAGAGTCAATAGCCTGATCCCCAGCCATAGCTGCGTAGTCGAGGCCCAAGTGGACGGAACCAATAACCACCCGAGAGAGGCAGTCGGCTACAAAATTGTCTTTGCCGGCCACATGCTGAACGTCAGTGGTGTACTCCGAGATGGCGGAGAGCTGACGCTGCTGTCGACCAGACCATGGCTCCGAAGACTTGGCCATGGCGAACGTCAGCGGCTTGTGGTCAACAAAAGCCGTGAACCGACGGCCCTCCAACAGGAAGCGGAAATGACGGGTGGCGAGGAAAAGAGCCAGGAGCTCCCTGTCGAAAGCGCTGTATTTCCTCTCGTTGTCGCGGAGCTTCCTGCTGAAAAAGGCCAGCGGTTGCCAGGCTCCGCCCACCCACTGCTCACACACAGCCCCCACGGCGTAATCAGAGGCGTCCGTAGTAAGAGCAACAGGGGCGGTCGGAGACGGGTGCGCCAGCAGAGCAGCGTTGGCCAACGCGGTTTTGGCAGCATCGAAGGCAGCGGTCATTTCCGTGGACCAATCCAACACGTCTGCAGGCTTCCTGCCCCGCAAGGCGTTGTACAAGGGTCGCATGAGCTGGGCCGCATGGGGGAGGAAACGGTTACAGAAGTTGACCATGCTCAGGAACTCCTGCAGGGACTTCACACTGCGCGGACGTGGGAAACTGGCGATGGCGTCCACCTTGGCCGGGAGGGGAACCGCCCCCTGCGGAGTGACGTGGTGGCCGAGGAAGGTGATGGATGACCGGCCAAACTCGCACTTGGCCGGGTTGACAATGAGACCATGCTCACTGAGCCGACCGAACAGCTGCCGTAGATGCGTCAGGTGGTCGTCCGCGGACGCACTGGCAACGAGGATGTCATCCAGATAGACAAACAGGAACGGCATGTCCCGCAGCACAGAATCCATGAGGCGCTGGAACGTCTGCGCTGCACCCTTGAGGCCGAAAGGCATCCTCAGGAATTCAAAAAGTGGATTGTGTCGAAAACCTTACGCCTCCAGCCAGCAGGCACCATGGGGCGCGGTTGGCCAGTAGAGACGTCGCAGAGGAGTGCTGTGTTGGCCGTGCCAAACACCACCAGGAGGAGTGCCTTGGGGGCTGTTTTGTAGGCCTGCACCTAAGAGTCAATAGCCTGATCCCCAGCCATAGCTGCGTAGTCGAGGCCCAAGTGGACGGAACCAATAACCACCCGAGAGAGGCAGTCGGCTACAAAACTGTCTTTGCCGGCCACATGCTGAACGTCAGTGGTGTACTCCGAGATGGCGGAGAGCTGACGCTGCTGTCGACCAGACCATGGCTCCGAAGACTTGGCCATGGCGAACGTCAGCGGCTTGTGGTCAACAAAAGCCGTGAACCGACGGCCCTCCAACAGGAAGCGGAAATGACGGGTGGCGAGGAAAAGAGCCAGGAGCTCCCTGTCGAAAGCGCTGTATTTCCTCTCGTTGTCGCGGAGCTTCCTGCTGAAAAAGGCCAGCGGTTGCCAGGCTCCGCCCACCCACTGCTCACACACAGCCCCCATGGCGTAATCAGAGGCGTCCGGTAGTCCTTGGAGGCAAAGAGGGGTGCGGTGCGCACGGGTGCTGGAAGCTGCCGCAGGAAGATGTGGGCGAAAAGGAAGGAGGGATCCGCCGAGCCCAGCACAGCCGGCATCCTCTCCATCAACTCGGACGGCTTGCCGTCGCCCAGGCCGTTCAGGGAAAGCAGGCGGTCCGCCTTCTCCAGCTCCGACAGTTCAAAAAGGTCCACGAGGAACGCCTTGAGCGCGTCGTACTTGCCGACAGCTGGAGGAGCCTCCAACCGCGCCATACACCTGGCCGTCGTCGAGGCATCTAAGGCTGCTACCACGTGGAAATACTTAGTCACGTCCTGTGTTATTCCTCTCAGCTGGAACTGGGCTTCGATATGCTGGAACCACGACCGTGGGTTGTTCTGCCAGAAGTCCGGTAACTTGACGGTGGCAGCATAGATAGCGCCGACGTTAGCCTCGTCGATAGCCGCACCGCCAGCGGCGGCCGGCGCCGCGGCCGGCGCGTTGTTATCCCCGTCGATGTGAAACATTTTACAGCCGTATCCAACTCGCGTCGGGGGTCACCAATTGTGGAGTTATGTAAAGGATGAGACAAGAGACGGAGATGGGTCGAGTCAGCTTTACTCTCCACTTCAAACAAACGAGTGTTACTCGCACATGAGTTCAAATCGAAACTGCAGAGAATCGGAACTGTCGTGAAACACTACGGTAGTAAACCGGAACTGTTTACCTTAAAGGTACAGTCCCTTGGTGAATGTCTCACCCAGCAATTGTGGGTCACCACAACATGAAGTTCAGCTTGACCTGCTTGATCATTATTGAGGCTTCGAATTCTAACCAATAGGTTAGATTTAAAGATTTAAAGTTGCAGACAACTTCTGTCCAGTTATTTTGATCTCTCAACCACAATCAAAATAACTGGACAGAAGTTGTCTGCAACTTTAAATCTTTATTTTTTGGGGGTTAGCATATTTTGATGCGTTCTCCGAAGCTGTATTACGAACTAGCACAAAAACAACAAAATGGACTAATCTAAGTGATCTTCATTTATAGTTGTGCTCTGTTTTAGCAAATTTCCCCAAAACCATTTCCTCACGATGGTTTCACCGACGATTCATTCGTTGTTCTAAGGTTAAAAAAAACAGGCCCAAAGTCGGTTGATCAGAACAGATGACAGCACGGCTTCAGGGCGCTCTCTTTATTTTTCCAGGCCTGTTCGTATGTTCGTCGTGTTCTGCTTTGAGGGCGCTCGTTCTGCCAGTCTGCGGGTGCCTGAGGAATGTTCTGGTAGGAGCTCTGTGAAATGTCTGACCTGTGGAGCAGTGTAGCGCTTGGCTACGGTCGAACCTCACGACGGTCGGCCGCGGCGATGGCAGCGGCCAGGATAAACACAATAAAAACGTAGAAAAAAGTAGACTGCTCTCTACGGACGCAGGGAGACTTATTATGTGTAATAATAAGTTCCCACAATCAGGGAACATGTTCTCCGGTATGAGATGAACTCTGAGGAATGTGTACGGTGTCTGCCCATGAGGAAATGCATTCGGTTACTTACACGTAATGCTGTTATTGTTCCCCCGCACACTGGGAGCTTATTCCCTGAGAAAAACAAGATCGGGGAGGTGCGTTGGCGTCGTGCGACGTCGGTAACGTGAGTCGTGGGAAAAAAACATGTTTGTTAGCGTTTTGTTTCGCGCACGTTTCGAGTGCTTACTAAGGAAGAACAGATCTTTGTTGGGCTAATCCCGGGAGCCCTTCCTTGGCTGGTTTGAATGTGTTATTAAATGATTGTGAAGGTGTTATTAAATGATCGCCTGGCTTTACAGGCTGATCAATAGCTGCTGTCCAATAACAAATGACGGTTGCTGGGCATTCATTCAACAACAGAAATGTTTATACATTCCCAGTACTGTGGGAAACAATGGCGTCCAACTATTTATCAACTACTATATGTGCCAAGGCTCACCAATGAGTAATATTAAAACTAATAGGAATAATGTTCACACCAACAGGGTAAAGCTTAAACTGACACGAGGAGTTGAACAGAGCGAACCGTGTTCGTTTCAAGGAATAGTTTTAATAAATCTCTGGTGTGCCAGCGAGCAATAACCGGGGTAAATATTTTTTCTTGCCGCTCAACAAACAATACATCAACATGGCGTGTTGATGTGGCCCGGTGCTTTCATTTAACCAAGTCCATTTAGCCACTAACACAACTACACTCTCCACCAGACATGCTGTAATCCTCTTTAACCGCCCTTAGAGCAGCCATTTGTCACCCGGCTCTTTCATTTGTGGTCCCGGGGAAAATTGTGTTGCCGCGAGGAGTGATTTGAAATGGAAAAACCCAGAGATGGTCAACTGCTCATTTGCACTTTCTGTTTTTTTATGGATGCTTTCTTTCAGACATTAAAGGGTTTTCGATTCTGTTAGGAGGCACGAGGGAGAAGGAAGCACGACCAGTGGCTCAATAATATATAATGGCACAGCATGGTGTGTAATAAACAAGTGTAATGCTATATACAATGGGACAGTATGGCATGTAATAGGTCTAGTGTAATAAACAAGTTAATGCTATGGCACAGCATGGTGTGTTATAGGACTAATAGTGTATTATATATAATGGGACAGCATGGCATTTAATAAGACTTGTGTAATAAACAATTGTACTAATGTATATAATGGGACAGCATGGCATAGAATAGGACTAGTGTGATAAACAAATAATACATATCCGTCCATCTGAGCTGAAGTTGAGCGATTGCTTTCTGCATTTTAAGGATAACATGTTACAGGAACAAGTTTCACACTTGTTCCCTGCTAATGACATCCGTCCCTTGCATGCAAAAGGCAGTCTGTAAATAATCGGGAACAAATCATTGTGTCCTTTATGTGAATTCATTAGAATCCACTCAACCTTATGTAGCTTCACCCGCGTTCAGTCGCACACATGCAAGAAAGCTGACCTTGTCAAGCACTGTTATTGCAAGAACACACAAGAGGTGCTACTTTTTTTTCACGTGTAGCTCATCGCTGTCAACAAGGTGGCTTTTGTTGTACGAAACGAACAACCTCTTAAAGGATAAGAAGGAAGAAATGCCACTGCACCGTGCCGGCGAGTTAACTCAATTTATATGTTAATTTTATATTTACTGTACACAATGACGTTAAGGGGTCAGGTCTGCTTCACATGGTTCTGCGTTCTGTTCCCCCCCCAGTTCACGTGGCAAACGCAATGGCATGGCCTGTTTTATTAGTCCTTAGACAACCTACGGGGACGGTTCTCAGCCTTGTTATTAGCCCCTTACGACTGACCAAAACACTGTCTGTGCACAATAGCGTTACATATTTCCCCAGTGGGCGTCAGCCAAGATGGAGAGCCGTAAACGTCCCCGTCTCAATGTTTCATAATTCTAGGTTTTGGTGGATGGTGTAGGTCTGGTGGTGGACTTTGATGGCTTCATGTTTTCTTTGAAGGCACTTTTCTAAATGATTAATTGTGCAAATTATGCCTTTTATTTGCTCATCTATATGACCGCTTGAGTTGAGGAGGAAGCCATTTCGAATGTGTCTGCAGGTTTGGGTTATAATTAAGGCCTTTCCGACTTCCAATATATGTCTGTTTCGAGATTGTACACTAAGCTAATGGTCCATGACTTGCTTTCTAAGTTCTTTACTCAGCACTTTGCTGTGTGTTGTGCCAGTGTGCATGTAATGCTGCATGAGACTCATTACTGGACCCATAACATGCTGAAACGCTAATGTCCTACTCATTAGGAAGCAATGTCAGTAATTGTGTTGTATGCTATTTTATCAATCGTTTATCACAGTAAATTAAGAAGATACACGATATGCTAGGTGCCATCCTCAATAGTTGCAGACTTTGTCTTTATAATATTGCGTCATGGTTAAGTACAAGGCTATATCTCTGTTTGGATTTGCTATCGGTTGCTCTTTAGTTATTTGAGCAGATGCCTTCATCAGTAGCGATAAGGCAACAATCATTAAAGAGCAGGGCTACGCCATCTTGCAGGCAGACGGTATACATCGGGAAATAGGGAAAGAATAGAAAATCCTGTCCCTTTTTACATGGGAGTCAACCCAAACCCTTCATAATAGAGTTACATCATTAGCAATAAATGCAGAGAGGAAAGTACTCTGTGGTATATTACATTTTACTTAATTTTTGTATTGGATGGTTTTTAGATCACAGGAACACGGCTGTTCATGCTGACAGTCGCTCTTTATCCATCAAATCCCCTCATGGCCTGTGGCCGGCACCTTTTTAACCGCCGGCTAATGTGAGAGCGGGACTGAATAAGACTTTCATAGATCTTCACGCCTTCTGGTCCCCAACTGGTGATTCTGCTGGCACATTTCAAAGCATTTCAACCTAATCTATCCCATGGGAACCTCCGTAGAGTGCGATGAAGATGGCGTGTGAGGGATCCATCGATATGGTGTGTGTCTAAATCATTCTTTTTTCCCCTTGTGAAACCACACTGTAAAAGCCGCCGAACCCCAGCACTCCAGAAGCTGTGATTCACTCCTTCCCCTTTAGAAGTTTCTTATTGCAACTCCAGTCATGACAAAATAAACTACCCTGACCCAAACACACCCCTCCTCCTCCTCCTCCTCCTCTGCCTCTTTCCCCTCCAAAACAAACACACAAAAAACAGTGTTCACAGAATAGAGCTATGTTTACAGAGACCCATTTGGTCGTTCTCGGCGGTAGTCACACATCCCAGCGTTTGTTTTCCTTTATGTCTGCACAGCTGTAAACATGTGGTTCGGATGTGATCGAAACATTCGGAGAAACCGTCTGGATTCAGCCCTTCTTTGAGGGGCATTACTTTGGTGGTGTTCAGAAGATCAGATTGTTGTTTGCACCAGACGCATCATCATCTGTTCCCGTTTAGCCGAGCACGCAATAGGAAATCGGGTAAAGAATACTCTCTCTCTCTCTCTCTCTCCTGGCCTTGAGGAGAATCGACCTCGGACTGTGCTCGCAAATCAAAATGGAAACGGCGAACCTACCGGTATGCAGGTTGCTCAGAGAAGGCGGGGAGGCGAGGCAGGTGCCAAATGTGAGCCAAGGGGCGAGTGGAAAAGGGCTGCGATAGGTGAGGCAATGCACCTGGTCAACAAGCTCTCACAAGCTGCCTCCATTCCTTTTCTCTCTCTCGCGCTCTCTCTCTCCTTCTCCTTCGCGCTCTCTCCCTCCTCTCCAGTTGACACCGAAGGTCGGCGAGATACAAGCGGTGGAGGGTGTGCGTCGGCCCGTGTTTGTGTGTGTGTGGAGGCGAGGGAGGGAGGCGGGAGGTGGAAAGGGCTCCAGGTATTGGCAGAAGGGACGTAGCAGAGGAAGGCCGGGCCGGACCCCGATAACGGCGAGCTGTCGTGTCCCAGGAGAAGAGAGGGGTATGGGGGGGGGGGGGGGGGGGGGGGAAGGAGGCGGAGGGGGAGTGGATAGATCACAAGCCCTGTGGATGCGAGCCAGTTTTGCGCCAGTGCGATAAGGGGGCCTGATTATGTGTCACCCATCAGTTCGCACCCACTCCCCCCCCCCCCCCCCCCCCCTCCCACCGCTGTCTTCCAAGGCCCATAAATCCACTTGTGACAACCAGTGCTGTATGGAAATCTCTCTCTCTCTTTCTCTTTCTCTTTCTCTCTCTCTCTCTCTCTCTCTCTCTCTCTCTCTCTCGCCCCCCCCCCCCCCCCCCCCCCCCCCCCCCCCCCTTGTTCTTATGCATGCTCTGTATCCTTGCTTTGTGATGAGGGCTGATGTTGAGGGGGGTGGGAGTGGATTAAGCAAGTCTAGGAAGTCGACTAGATCCGGAGTAATAGAGATTTAATTGATAGATCCACCCCCGGAGTAGTCAATCTTCCTGAACGCCTGAAGTGTCCTTCGGGATTTGAGGATGTGCTGATGTGCTAATAGTTGGGTTCAGTGAGATACAAACAAGTGAAGCGGATTCAATGTCAATTTCATTTGCTATAGCCCTTTAATCACAGTAACAATCTCTATGGCTTCCACGTTATAATACATCCCCACTAACCCTCAGCCCTTTAAAGGGCAAGGAGAAACTCCCCTAAACCCAACGGTAAGAAATCCTAAGGAGGGACGCAGAAGAGGGATCACTCCTTCAAGGGATCGGTAGGAAGGCAATAGTTGCAAAATGGGCAGACATTATGCTATCATAGCAAAAAGCTTTTTCATAACATGACTGGCAATGTCTTATATGTGGTGTTTTCTTTGTCGTTTCTTTGTTTGCGAGATCAATATGGTACATAAATTACTTACTGAACAATATTATTCATCTTTAATCCCTACAGAATCCTTCAACTATTCCAAACATCACATACATCTACTCAACACTATCGATATATATTTTTTACATTGCATTCATTCTGATCCTGAATTATACATTATTTTTCCCAGGTTTGGTGAAATACTGTACAATGATAACTAGGGGTCGTTAGACCTATATTATTAACGACACTGTTTTTGAACGTGCCCCCTTTTAATATTGAAATCTTCGGAGAAAGTGTTCCGCCTAAATGTTTTCCTGTCATGGACACAGTTCTCTTCAATAAGCCCCTTTCAAAATGGCACCCACAATTATGAGCGGTTAAACGCTTTTAGCGCCTATTAATTACATTAGGAAATGTAAATTGGCCAGCCAAGCTTTGATATATTGCTCTGCTAAGTAATTTTGTCACTTTGAGAATCTACAGACAGGGGCGGATGTTACAATATCCGTCGAGAGCGATCGGGAGAGACAGCAGGTTAGGAGTTCACTTGACCCTTCAACCCCGTCTTCATGATCCTTCTCCTACAGCTTTTGGATCACATTGACCTTCCTATAATAGAAATAACAGAAATTGGAATATATTCAGATAATATATTGATATGAAATATTCAAGTTCGGATCATAACATAGAAATATTGCATAAAATGCTTTGTTGGTGTGCATTGTAGACGCCATGTCCGAAGGGGGGAGCAAGAAGGCATGTGCATAGGGCAAATTAAGGTAACGTGAAGTTACTTTGGTAACATTTGACTGAATGTTTTGCGTAACCTGATATCAATATTCACACCAAAAAGTAGTCCTTGCTGATTTATTGAAACAAAAAAACAGATCTGAATATAATAAAAGTACCAAAATGATGTGTTCCACGCTCAGTGAGGTTTATACCTTTTTAAACATGTTCCTAGGTCTTGTTTGTGTTGCGCTACATAATATGGGGTGAATTGCTCGGTATTGGAAGGATATTCTGATATCAAATGACATTTTACAGCCTTATCTGCAACTTACAGTAGAAATCCACCATTCCATTTGGTGGATCCTTAAATAACGAATAAAGATATTTAAGTAGAATTTATCAAATTAAGCTGAGCTTATGAGTACGAATGCTATTCACTCCAAAATAAACACAACGTATAAGCTCTTAGGTTGAATACAATGTATGTGATATCTATCTCGTCTTGTAAGTCGTTTTTCTCTTTTCTTTCTGATGACTACAAAAGATGTTGGTTCTTTCAGTTAAGTGACTGACGGATGATCCTGTCCAATCACCAATCACCATTTATACTCCTGGATGTGCCCTTGAAGCCAAGTGTGTCATGATACTGTGTGCGGAAGAGTTATTCCATCATTCACTCTGGCCAAGCTATGCTTCAGCGATCGCTTCAGTCCAAAGTATTGATTTCGATGGAGATGGATCACTACGGATATAATGGTGCTTTCACTATTTCACATTTCTGCCAGAGATGATTTGATCACCCCTAGTAACACTTTGCAGTGCAAAAGCTTCAGCGGTAAAGCAAAGCTAACAAGGTATTTTTTATTATGCTGGACTATACAAGTGTTTCAAAAGAAGTGTTTTTTCTTTGCCCTGTATTCCTCCGCGAGAGAACCCAAACTATTCACTATTCTCCAGAGGTAATTGAGAATCGTAGATGTCTTTGTTGGTATTCCGATTGGTGTGAATGGAGCGAGAGGCCATGCAAAATCCGGTTTATTTGCTATGGTAATGGCGGCATGTGGCTCTCTGCAGCTCTTAATAATGCATGGACGTTGCTAGTGTGACTCAGTTCAGACGGTAATGTTCTCATTGAGATTTAGGCTCAAGGGGCATTTGAATCCAGTTATTGAATTCAAGTTCAAGCTCTTGTCTTTCCCCGTATGAGGAACGAGGCCTGTACTAAAACGCCAATGGGGAAAACTTCTCAATTGTTAACGCCATATGAAAGATTATTATTGATATTATGAATTGATTATTATTTTCCATGATTGGGAGAGTCCTCCTTAAGCAGATAATTAAATAAAATGAAAGAAAATGGTGATGGTGTCAGTGTATCCGAACAATAAATTGGTGCAATATTATTGTTGAGATATGAATACCACATGGAAGGACATTTATTTTAGCACTCAAGATCATCCCTCTATACAGACGTTTCAATACAATTAATTTTAGCGGTGCTTAAAGAGTCATTGCACAGCTCAAATGATTAAGCATTTCTTTCTTTGATAAAATCAAATCAAAACCGACATCATAAGTGCTTCAATTGATCAACCACTGTATTGCTGCCAATCTCTGCCCAGCCGTCAAAATAAATCAGACTTAAGTAACGTATTGCCAAAACAACCCAGTGGCAGTTCATTTACAGAGCGACTGTTTCAATCAAATTCAATATCAAGTTGAATATGTAGAGTATATGGAAACATGTTTGGTGTTTCCTAAATGGTCTCTTCAATGTGTAAATCATTCCTTCATTAGTCCCCCTGAACCTTTGAGGGCTGCTCCGATTAATTTGCTGTGTTATTTCGATAAATAATCACAGTTGAACCATGCTCGCACCCCTGTTCCTCCTCAGACGGCGTCCGGCACGGCGCCCTGCTTCGTCGCTGCCCTAACCAATAACTCCCCACGTTTAAGGAAAGCACCGGCTTAATATACTGCTCCCAAATCACACGCCGGGGGGGGAACGCCGCAATGAACCGGATGTCACCAGGAATTAATCTCCTTCTCTCTCCCCCCCTACCACTCCCTCCTCAGCCCATCTGCATGGATTCACCGAGACCATTAGCGAACCTAAGAGGGGTCAAACCCTCCCTGGGAGGGAAAGGGGAGACGGGCGGGTGAGGGAAATTAGGCAGGGCGGGCGGGCGGGCGGAGGGGTGGGGGGGGGGTGTCCATCCATCCATTACGTCGGGCCATTGGCCCCTTCCGAGGGGCTCTTGGAACGCCAACACGCCGCACGGTTTGATGGGAGTCGAGGGCCAAGCTGAGCGGGCGACCGCGGCCAGCCATGCCTGACCGGAAAACTGCGCCCCTGCCCTTTCCGCTGCGCTGGAGAGCGAGGGCGGGGTGCGGTCAACGAGGGGAGGAGGCGGAGTCCTGCTGGCGCAGCACTTGGCGGGAGAAAGGGGTTCTCATCGCTTACTCGGGTTCCCGATGCTCACGCCCATCCTTTCTCTGTTGTCATTTCACAGACATCGCACTGTCCGTCCCACAGGTGAAGGCTGAGATATTTGGAGGCATGCGACTAATATGCGAGGAATTAGGATTGTTTTGTTTTATCAAGTTCCATGTCTCCCGTGCTAGTACTACACTATCCATAATGTTACCGGGATAATATTGTGTTATTTGTGCGTTATTTATCTGAAGTTTTAACAGCAGAAGGGGATTTAAGAGTTTTGCCGTTTGTAGTTTTTGTAGAAAACTACAAACTGGTCTGTCTCTCTGTGTAACATGATGGCATTTGGTAGTGGCGATTAATTATTAGCAGTTTCAGGTTACAATTGCACTCATTGCTTCGGAATTAATGTATGGCATAGCGATGCAATACATTGACACAATAGTGTGTAAATAATAGAGGACCAACAGTGTTTAGGTCATATTTTTCCCCCCTCACTTGATGAAATAAATAGACTCAACTAGCAATTTTGTCAACAATTTAGATAATTGGTTAGGTATAAATGTAGAATTCCATAAAGAAGGAACAAAATGTTTTTTTAACTGGACCAACCATATTGTCCTCATGACAAATAACCAAAATCCAGTTTTGAATATACCTTCATTGTCTCATTCACCTCAGAGCCTCATGTGAAATGTCTGTTGTGAATGTCACTATCTACTACGAGGCGTTGCTCAATCGCAAAGCTCAACCAAGTTTGTTTGGGTTTTTTTCAGCTGTGGTAGTGCATGGTCGGGTTTTCACCAACTGATGGACACAGGCTAAATGGTTACTGCCCTTATCGGAGCACAGGACTTCTGTGAGTGCAGCGCACCCAACTAACCCAAACTAAGTAAAAACTTAAAGCACAAGGATCGGATTCTAACCCGTCGTAGACAAACTCACGCAGCTTTAACATCTAAATCGAGACTTTCCCTGTGTACACGTCCGTCAACTCTGCAGGAATTAGCTCGATGTTCATAACTCACTAGTTTGTCAAATCCCAAGCACCAACAGAGACCCCCCTCCCCCCGTAGCTGATCGTGGGCCAGCTCGGCTGAGAAGCCATTTGTTCTCGACTGTCAGGCTGGGGCCATTAAGATGGTGCTTGGCTTATGGCTCCGTCAGCCACAAGCTCTGCTAATGTCTGGAGCTAAAAGAAAGCAGCACATAGCACGGTGGCAATCACAGTGATTGGACTGGATTATGGCTGCCCAATTATAATCACCACCGCTAACACATACACAGCTCGCCTTATGAGGGGAAGACTCCGGGAAGGGGGAGAAGATGGCAGCGCGCGCGTACACAAACACACACACAAACACACAAATACACACACGCAGAGAGCACAGTTCAGAATAAGCGGCTTTTAACTTTCCTACTAAATGTTCACTACATTAAAAACTCTCCCTGATTCATCAGAAATCTGTTGGTTCTGTGATATTTGTATCAATCCTCCATTTCTTTTTGTCATAGCTACCTGTTTTATTCCTTTGTTATCTAAATGTCCAGAACACCCCATCAATACATACGCAAGATGTAAATCAATAACTGCTGAAACCATGAATCATAAACGGTGGCTGAACAAAAAGAAACGGATGGATTTATTGATTTCCTCTTGGAAAACACTGCCATTTGAATCCACAATTGATTTACCTGTATTTGTTTTTCTGCTGATATTCATCGGTGTGGTTGTGGCCCGAGACTTGAAATTAATGGAATAATAACGCTGTTTTTTTGGGGGTAATCTGAGAAATTGCTATATTGGCAGAGACTCGTCAGCCTTCTACCCCAAATGCATTTTTGGCTGTGCATCTGTTCAGAGTAGGATCTGGCAACCTTCCATCCAGCAAATGGCCCTATTATTTTTGCTTTGGCGCCCTGCGGGAACTCTGAATAAGCAGAATTTATCTACGTCAAACAGGCTCATCTGTGTTGTTTTTCCCAATTCACCTCTTTCCCCACTGTATCGCCAACACCACCCACGTATAAACACGGCACGACACCTGAGTCTCTCCTCTTTCACTCTCCTCGTCACATATCCGCTATGACTTTGCAATATCTTTCCGTTATTTCTCGACTTTTACCCGTATTTTCTTAATATATAAATCCCAAGACACATCTTCAATGTTAAAGGGATATGCCGAGATATCTGTAAATTGGCATTTGCCTGTCTTAACCAGATTCAGACGAGTTGTTCAATTCCAAAAATCATCGTTGTGTGTTCAGAAGGGGAGTTTGTGTCCACTTTCCTCTAGCCTCAATGGAGTTAAAGTCACGTGAGTGGAAGATGCCTTCAGTTACCTTCGAAAGGTCTCCAACGTGTTCCTAATTTGAGGAGTATAATATAATTCAAAACGATTGCCAGTAACAACACAACAAGATTGTGGTTAGTGTAAAAACACCCGATAATTAAGCACTATCTTCAGCACTGTGATTATAAGACTGCCTGTGATGCTACTGCTGGGACAATTACGTTCTCAGCTGCGTAAGGCCGGGTCGGGTTAGAGATCTATTAACATGACTTCAACATGCACAACCTTTCATGTGATGTGCATTTTTGCATTATTTAATAAAACTGGGTTATTGGTGAATGGTTCAATTCCGCCACGTACGTGTACATTGGCTATAGTGTGGGAAGGCTTTTAATGTAAAGATAACTAACATATTCATCAGTGTTTAAGGTATTAAAATAAATGTCTCCTGAGAGGACACCAAGCCAACCAAATTATATTTGTTTGTGCTTTTCTGTTCTCGTGTTGTCGACCCACTCCCAGCCGCCCTGCTTTAGTCTTTTGTTTGTGGTAAACCATTTGAGCACTTTAATTTCAGACACACGAATTTGGACAAAAACACACCAGTCGATGCATTCTGCTTGTTCTGTTCAATTTCAACCCGTACAGTAAAAGCTAATTACACGCTAATGTTTCTCCTCCCACACAAACAACACAAATAACCGGTTTCTCCACTCCATTTATATTGTATTTCAAGATATGAAAGCAGCAAAATAAAACTCCTTCCTACGTGTGTTGCCATCCTTGTTTGGCTGTTGTAGGAATGTGGATGACTCCTTCTCAGTCGGTACACAACTTCATGCCTCAACTTCAAACCATACAGTACAAAGACACATTACAATGTGATTGTTATTGTATCAGGATTGCATCCTACAATGCCATTCAATGTACCGTTGAAGTGTCTGCATTTGATCTCTCTCCCCCTTTCGCTCAGTGTGTGGCTATATCTCAGTGCATGGCAATTACTCAGACCATGGCAATCTCTGTAGGTTTGTTGAAAGATGCAGTATCTCCCGGTAAATTATAGTGTTGGGCATTCCGGCCTTTTTCAGTCGGGTCATTTGGCTCAGGTCACTCACTGATGGAGCCTGCTCTCTCAGCTCCCAAATGGCTCTTTGATTTTATGAGTGTTTTCCTGTTCAAAATATGTTGACATCAGTGGTTTAATGCCACCTTTTTAACGTGATGATGAATTGTACAATAGTCGTGTCTTTGTTCTACAGTATGCAGGATAGTATTTCATTTTGTTGGGTGAAATCATACATTGCGGAACAATTATACTCATTGCTGAAACTAAGAATAAAGGATGAATTGAAAGATGGCCTTCATTCTGACTTCACCTTTTTATAAGGTGAATTTCATCTTATCTATTTAAAATTCAGGTTTTTTTATGAAGCGGCTACCCATCCACCGACAACCATATTCACACAAAGAAGCGTTTCTTCCAGCCCTTTAGAAAGGTGAGTCTGCTGCCAGTGTTCACTAAGAAGAGCTGGATCTTAAAGCCAACTCGTTCATGTACAGCCCATCACAAGTACATAATCAGAATGTATAGATGTTATATACTGTTTTCAAACAGTGCAAGGCAAAAACTTCTCAATATCTGTAGAATGCACAGTATTTCTAGATTATATATTTTGGGCTCTTTAGTGAAAGTTTTCTGGGCAGAAGTTCTAAGTTTCGAGGACGATCAGCTAAATATGCAGCTCTACTCTTATCTCATGACGGTTGTTTTTACTGATTGAATTAAAACTTTAATCACACTACACACCACAAAAATGTGGTGGTGTGGCCTGCCACAATTAATATTTAGATTTCGGAGGATAAAAAGAAAGGCCAACCTGGTTCAAAGGGTTACCAGCCGGGCTGACTTAATTTAGTTTATTCGGAGATAACTCCCCAACCTTGAACACTAACAGCATCTTTTGTATTTCCCCCCACTTGCCGTTGTCCTTTTGATTCCCTTTCTCCGACACCCCCCTGTGAAAAACTACTCAGTTCAGCCTCTCTCGGGTTCATTGTGCCCAAATCTATTTGGCCACGTTTAAGCTTTTCTTTCTCCTCCAAACCACCAGTCCCTCGGGTAAATCCCCCCCTTCACAAAACCCTTGCGGTCTGACTGATGAATCGATAGCCAACACCGAACTTTCTGACCGCTTTCCCAGGGCCGCTCTCTCACACACGGCCCCGGTCGCCAGGTCCTCACCACCGGGGTAATTCCGGGTTGATGCGCCCTTAGCAACGGCTTTAGGGTACCAATCAGTGTGTGTGCTTGCATAAAGACTGGATATAACGACCGGATTGCTCATTGTGGTCCTTCAGTTTCTCGTTTTTCGTTCGTTTCTTTTTTGTTTACTGACTTTCATTAACCTTTATTTCAACCTTTTCTATTCATTGCGTCCGTTGGACTGTGAACCATTGGAAATTGGCCTATTATTCTCATGAATTTGTGGCTTTCCGGTCTTTGGAAATGGGCAAAGCGTTGATTTCAAATTGGGAAATAGACAGATTCTTACTGTTATTTAAGCAAATCTATGATTATTCACTTTAAATAACCGCAGTAGGTTGGAGTAGTGTATACGTAAATAGATGCAAACCACTTTAAGAGCCTGCGGAAGTTACACACTTTTAGCATAACAGAAGATAAGGCTGCATTTGTGCCTCTTCTCTATTAATACCACTGTTTTGGAAAAGGGAAAGGTGAACGGGGGCGTGAATAGTGTCAAGCATTGGGCAGATTATTTGCTTCAAGAGCCTGCTGAGGCAGCCACCTACATAGGACGGATTTGGTGCCTATCTTTGGAAGCCGCCCTATTGTTTTCCTGGGAGTTAATAATGTGTTTATGCAAATTCGCCTGGCGGTCTTTAATTGTGGTGTTTGCCAGAGCCCACCTGATGTTCCACCCCCACCTATCTATAAAAAGCTAATTTCATCACCATCGCCAGTGCCATTTCTGAGTAAGTATTAGCCGCTTATTAGCAGGTAGCCTACAGTGTGTGCTACTTGATCACTTTTTGATGCGGGGGAGGTCAGGGACTTTCAGAAGTGTTATCTACCCATAAGCGGTTTGTCTGGGCCTAACTGATTCAGGACCAGCTCTTGGAAGATCTACTAGTACAACGAGAGACATGCTACTGAGGCAAGATAGTCAGTTAAATCCTAGCCTCACTTCTCCCTCAAGACGGGCAGTGAACTAGTTACGCTCTGTTGCTTCTATTTAATTCACACATATTTGTTTTGTCCCTTCTCTTCGAGTGGTGGCCCAGTCCTCGGCCCTGGAGCTGTATCGAATGCACACACATGTCTCCATCGACGACAACAGCCTGTTTCTATTTACAGCTGTCATGGAAGCCTCTGAATTTTTGCCATAACCTATAATTACCGTTACTATGGAGAGTATGCCTTGTTTTGCCTTGTTTTGCCTTGTTTACATGCGGTCTTTCGGGGGCCGTGCACGCAGGGCTTGGAACTTTTGCACTGTTGTGGTTGGACCTTGCCACCGTGCTGGTGTCCTCCATGTTGATCCGTGGCCTGTGATGTGAGCATCACAACCAATTCGTGAAACCGCTGAACGAAACGGTTACATTCGATAACGTTGTTTCATTATTATTGAATTACTGGGTGAAACGCTAGGTGACGTGAGCAATCTCTTTCTCTGTCTCTCTCTCTCACACACGCACGCACGCACGCACGCACGTGTGTATATGTATGTGTGTGTGTGTGTGTGTAAACACCCTAATTTCTCGACTGTACAAATCGCTCATTGGCTTATCCCGGCCCGTTTTATAACGGGGTGGTACTCGGAAATGACCTTCTCTTTGTTCCGTCGGAACCAATGTTTTAATGATGCATGAAATGTGCTGATTAGCACTCCTGGCTCTGCCATCGGTGTGTCTCTGTGGCGGGCCCAGAGGTGGTCTTAGGTGCTTCCATGTCATATTGATGAGAAACCATAGCGCTGCACTCAAAGAGGTCCTTCAAGGTCATGAGGGGGGAGTGGGGCAGCGCAGGTGAACTATAATATTGTTACATTCTGTCCGATTCCACACATATTGTTGCTGCTTTTTCAGGTGGGAGTGTGTGGGAGCTTTACATTCGATTTGTGTAATTGTTGGTGATTGTTCGCCACTGATGTGTGAAAGGGTTAACCTCATGCTGTATGCGTGCCATGCGGTATATCACATCAGTGGTTTGATGGGATATAATTGGCTTTATACCTGGCTTGATGTGTGTGTGGTTGTCACTCATTTACGTAAATTACAAATCCAACAAAGCAAAAATGCCTTCAGGCACAATCACCCATAAAAAAGGAAAAACAGAAATTAGTTTTGAGTGAAGTCATAAATTACGTTTTTTCTCCAAATTTAAATTAACTGAGCTGTTACTTGCAAGTCAGTGATCATATCTTTTATATTTCTTCGGAGGGAAGGGCGGGGGGGGGGGAGGAGGGGAGGGAAGGGTGGGCCAGGAGGGTGCATAGTGTTATTGTCTCCTGCTCATCACACAAGGGTGCAGAATCGGGGGGGGGAAAGACGTATTGAAAATTACCATCACATGTTATTATCCTATTGTTGTGTTTTGATTAGACTTTTTAATGAGCTTTAACTGGAGCCCTAGGCTGGGACCGTGTCAGGGTTTCAAAGACAGCACTCCTGCTTGTAGGAAAGGTGAGCACTGAATAAAAAAAAATGAAATAAAAAAAGGACAAAAATAAAGACTGAAAGCATTGCTAGGTGTGCCTGAACACCAGCCTGGCCGTCTGGATTGATGTTTGGTGTTAAGGGGAGCCAACGTGAGGGATACGTGTTGCCTACCTATTAATCAACTTTTGTCATTTCCATTCCATCATGTTTGATCCGGAGATGGATGGATGAATGAGCGCTATGGACTTGAAGTGACCACAGTAGACGGATGGTCCAGCAGCAAATGGAACCAGGCGATGCTGCAACAAAATGATTCGGGGCAAACCCTCGTTGTTTTTTTTCTCGTTGTAAAGCTTTCCACGCAGCCCCACGTTGAGCGGTGGACAACAATACATATCGTGTTTTCCGTTGATGCAAATAAGGCTCGCAGTGGGAGAGGGTGAGGGAAACAGGCTCTCGTTGGGGGTATTGGCATCTACTTAATGGATGTTTAGTAAATGGCCCCAGCTTCTGCCGTGTTTGTCAGCATTAACATCACTCGCTTCTGCCGAGAGTAATGCCATAAAGCTGCCACGGCGACAGCCCACGGTGATTTGTCGCATTCCAAACACAGTGCGGCGTGACACTTCAATAATGGGCCTGTGTGTTTTACTCAAACAAATGGTGCCATGAGTGGCGTGATGGAGCCACCCGTTTCATTTTTATTCAGGCAGGGTTGTCCGTGGCCAAGCGACCGGGCCGGGAAGGGGGCAAGCTGAGGGGGGGGCCCCCGCGATCAACAAAAGCAGATCTATACCGATGACGGATTAATGGAGAGGAATGGAGCTCTGCTGAGGTGTGTGTGCACCTGAAGTGCCCCGTCTCCCCCTGAGGGACGGCCGATACCTGCTCGATAAGACGCAGGGAGGACACCGGCCCCGGGGCCAGAGTTATCACACAAGTTTTTCGAAGTTGTGTTGGGTGCCTTCAAGGCCCCTAAGGTCCCTGAAGTCTTATTTTTTGAAGACAAAGCGCAGGAGAGTGGATCAGGGTCTCGTGTCTGCTTCGCTATGGGACCTCTTCGAAACAACCAGTGGTAGTCACTGAGCTTCGGTTCTGAGCTTTGCTTTGGATTTTGAGATCCTCTTTGATCCACTTGATCGACGTTGACACAAAAAACAGAAACAATGGAACTGGTTTGAGAATACCTTTCTGCATGGTTTCAGAAAGAAAGAGGAAACTGATTGAGTCGGTCTTTGTAAACGATATTCATTTTTGTAGAGAGTCTGGTATTTATCATTGCGAAACCCAGAGAACACGATATGTGCAACAGCAGAACGTCCATACCTGTCGGGCCTGAATCCAGGGTGCGTCTTAGGGCATTTCGCTGGCAGCCAGACGGTGGGAACATGGGATGGATTGTCCGGATTGAGCGGTGCTGTCTGACGACCGCGATTTTCATGGCTGTGTCTGTCTGTGTGAGGCGGGATAATCTAGGATTTTCTACTGCACTGAGATGTTGCCAAACCAGACCAAGAGTGTGATGCCAAATGATGACTCCCTACCACAGCAGCATAGAAGAGGAGCGTCACTGGGGTTTGCCCTCAAAGATTTGTATCCTTGTTTCACTTTAAATTACAAGACACACCAAATTTGCATGGTGATACTGTTTAAAAGAAGAAAAAACTAAAATTTTCGGATTTGGTAGTTGGTCGTGGTATTTCGGGTAGTTAGAGTTCGGTACCTCCATGTCGCAAAGCTCCATTCTCTCTAGGGGGGTCACTCTAGTTTAAGGACAAGTACTATGACTTCACTTCTGTTTTCTGCTTCCAGTTGAATCAGCAAATGCATCTAATCTTCGGAGTCGAGATTATATACCCTTGTAAAATGTGCTGTGCTGTACGGTGCTGTGAAATGGGAACAAAGAAATGTGTATGGTTTTACGTCTCTTTTCTAAATTTGACAAGATGGATAACCCAGTGAACGCTTTGATATATCCCTCACTTTGAATTTAAAAAAGGTAGTGAAGTATAAATGGCGTTGAGATCCGTCAGAACCTGTGCACGCACCGAGCTTTCCTCCAATCTGGTCCGTTGTAAATGCAAGTCCGAGTTGACTGTCAGTTGTCAATGGCACTGTACCGAGACACCAGCTTCCCCTCTACTCACTCGTCATGGAAGAATCATAAGGCAATTTAAGGCACCATTTCCTCTCTCCCCTTGTTGCATTGACATTTCTTTAAAAATCTAATTTTTCCATGTAGTCAGCTCAAAGTGTTTGTCAAAACGGCCTCTTGCTGTTTTCCTTTTTATTTTTTTTTTTATGTTTTTTCCCTCTGTGTCTCCAGAGACAAAATGGAACCCGGGGAAATTAGGTTCTTAGAACTACTGTGTTGCTCAAAGCAACGGCCGCTGGCCTGTGATTTGTATTTGACAACTCAAGCAGGCAGTCACTGGTGTACTTTGTGTACCCGTACATTGTGTGACCAAACATGTGCAGGCGCTTGGAAGACCCGCACGCTTCTGAGAGCGGCCGGTGAATTCTGCCTATGTGCCCTCTGTGGAAGTGAGATAGTAAAACATTGAAAAAGGGACAAAGAAGAGAGGGAGGGGGGGAGGGGGGGGGGCGTCTGCTTGGATCATAGTGGATGGCATGGGAGAGAAATATCTTGTGTGGAGAGTGTGGATTGGTCGAATGAGGAGGAAGGGTGACAAAAACACTGCATCTAAAGAAGAAATTAGACCTTGGTCAATGAGGCCAAAGCAGTATATTTAAGAAAATCGTTTGAAACTTTAATTATGTTTAACTCGTGAAGAGGGCATACTGCATCCATTGCCAACATGGTTGAAGTGGTTAGGTAGAGAATTGGTTTCTGATTCCCTACCATAGTAACTTGAATATTTCCTTTTACATTTTAAGACGTGCTTTATGGATCAATGGCCATAGTTTTATGTGTTCTTACTGAAATCAGATTTCTATATTTAGTATTTTCATTATTTTCCCTTCTTAACAGCGTGCTGCAAGCAGTATTTCAGCATGTTGTCTAAGAGGGGGATTATTCATTAAATGGTATTGAGCCAAACTATAGGTGGATGCCCGATATTATCCATAGGACTATAGAGATTTGTTTAACACGTGTACAATAAACAGAACTTGATTTCCCCCATTTCCCTTCGGAGTCCTTGAAGCCAGATATATTTTAATAGGGTAAAACAAATGGTTTATATCTAAAATGGATTTTTTGAAGTGTGTGTGTAAAAGCAAAAGCTTGGAAAGTAACAGATAGTGCCCTAATTAAACAGGACAATTAAAACCTTCATTTGAATGCCCTGTGATTGAGATCCTAATAATTAACCAGAGCCGCCAGGTGGGATTAATTTGTGTCCACTGTAAAGCTAGCAGAGACGATGGCGTTGTAAAAGTAAAAAAAACGTCAGATACGAATTGGTTTTTTTCCCAAGATGAATATGATACATGAATAAATGATCCTGAGGTGATTAACTTGTGATTCTTGACTCGCCTAGAGACACAGATATGAATTCCACATTTCACAGGGCATTAATGACATCACCGAAGTAACAAACTTTTGCTGGCTTTTTGGATGAGTTGACACACTTAATTCGTTCTTCAGTCGCTTAAAATAAAACGAGTTGAACGGAACACGACCGACTCTTGTTAAGGTGGTCAGGATTTACGTTCAGTGATGGGCCGATTCCTCGAGATTCTGTGGTCGTCGGATATTCACTGCCTCTTTGTCCGCCCATAGCGCTTTCAAATGAAGACACAAAATATGGAAGGCGATTACATTTTTAACAGTGATCTAAATGTCTTCTTAATCCATCTGCGCTTGTCGTTTAAGTTAGCATTTGAGGACAATTTACTGGTGTAACAAATATGGGGTTCAAATGGATGAGACCGATGTTTAAAGATAATTGCTTGTTGGACTATTAGACTGTTAGAATGTTTGATTTTAAACACACCGTAATAATAAATTTGACTTGTTCACCTAGTTGGCTCTTTTCCGTAGCCATAGTATTCACCTATTCAACCATGATGCATAAAGTATAGCAGGAAATGTGTTGATATGTGAAAACCATTTCCATCAGAGAAACCGATCCAGCACGATCCAATCGAATCTGAATAATCGGGTCACATGCCTTCTACAATTATATCCCACACTCGTTCTCTAATCTACTGGGAAACATGATGATTACGGAAAACATTCATGATCACATTACAGGTAGAACTCACTCTGAATGCCTTTTAATGTCATCTTTAAGTATTTCAATTTTACAACCTTTAACTACGCCGATTACAAACACAAGTCCAAGCCATTTACACCCCTAGTGGATTCGAGATCCAGCGCTCATAGTCCTGGAACACGATCCATAATTGAGGAAGTCAAACGGCTCGTCCTTCGACTCAAAGCGCTAATAATTTGCCCGCTGATTACTCTTCATTAGGCCAACGCACCTGTACCGAGCACGGCCCCATCATCTTATTTCTTCTTTTAATGGCAATTCAAATGATTAATTGGATCTATTTTTTGTCTTACATCACCGGCTGACACGGCGCGCCCGCTTATCGGTTTCTCGTCATTAGCTGGCCGCTGCTTGACAATGGGTCCACCGGCCTGGGTCGACAGGACTTATCAGGATAATGTATTGCCTTGGCGCCGCAGCGTTCCCGGCCTTTCTCCACAGCACTAATATTTCTTCATTTTTTTCCGTTTTTTTCTTCCCTAGCCAACACCTTTCGGTTGGTTGTCTGGCTTGGTGGCTCAGTGCTCATTACAGCTCGGCTATAATGCCCCCCCTCTCCCAGGGATGCAACGGGGGTCTGCTGTGCTGAAGGGTGTTGTCACATCTGGACGGTGTCACTGGGCTAGCTCGTTATTGTCCACACTGAGGGCTGTTTGGCAGGTTATATTAGCATTGCATTAAGCGTGTACGACAAAAATACAGAAAAACGCTCTGGGTAGGTTTTAAACAGACTGACGCACGGACCGGCCTGTTATGGGGGGGGGGGTACAATTACTACGCTTCCTAAAAGCGCAGTAATTGTTTTGAAATCCTGTTAAGCACCAGGTGAGGAGCCCGGCGAGGGGTGACAGGGCAGGGAGTGACCGTCAGCCTAGCTAGCAGCCGCGGCAGTAAAGGGAGGGCGAGGGAGCCGTTGGTACCATAATGACACCATTTTGCTATTGGGCCGTCGCCAGGAGGAAAGCTGGCAGGGCAGGCCTTTGCCCTCCCCTGTGGGTGCAAGGATGGAGGGCCATCGGTTGGGGCCAAAGGACCACTTATGAGAGACTATTGTCACACCCTCAGAAAGAAAATGGCTCCTTTGAATCTGTTCCTATACCTTTTTTTTCCCCCTCCCCTCCCCACACCTCTAACTTTTGCTTTTTCTCTGCCTTTGTTTTTTGTTGCTGCTGCCTTAAATCAGTGGCCGTTATGCTTTAGCGGTAATGGATGATCCCTTAACATCCCAGCTGTTTTCCAGTGTGATCGGGATTCTCTTGCTCCTGTTAGTGCATGCCATTTTGTGTGTGCGCTCGTGCACTCCACGGCTTATCTGCCGTGTTAGCTGCTCTTATTCTCTCTCTCTCTCTCTCTCTCTCTCTCTCTCTCTCTCCTTCAATACTCTTTCGAACCCCAAAATTGCCAATGCAACGTTCAGAGAATCCACTGACCTGATTTTCTCCAGCGTACCAAACCCACGTACGGGTATCTTCGAGACCTCTGTCTCATTGAGACGGTTGAATAATGGCGCCTTTGTGCTCCTCTCAACTGTCAGCTCCCACAGTGCACGGCGGGCTCTCGCCGAGTGCCTTCACACACGCGCCCGTTGTCGCACGCCACACAAGGTGTGTCCAACGGACCGCGGTTAACCGGGATGGATGGCGTGCTACGCTGCGACACGCGGATGAACAGGGGTTCATTTTGTGAGCCATTTCACCACATCATTCACCATTATGTCTGTACACCTAGCCATACCTGCGCTCGTATGGCATGTGGCTTTTGTGATGCGTCGCCGCAGTATTTAAAGGACGAGCCCTGCGTCATCGTTTTTTAAAGGACAGATGAACAGTTGGGGCATTACTTAAATGTAACTTTTCTTGCATTCTGTCAACCTTGACAGTAGGAATCTGAAAACGATATGGAAAAACAGTATGAAGCCATTTTTGAAACCTTTATCAAGACCCTTATAATTCCCCTCGTCTATCTGCATCAATAATTGAGGCCCATACTTGATAAAGCTCCTGATTTTCCTGGGAGCATCCCAGATTTTACTGTCCTCCCTAGATAGTCACCCAGAGACCACATTCTCTCAAAATAGAAGAAGAACATCAGTATATTATCTATATATCTACCACCTATATCTACATTCCTTGCTAATGAGACGGGGATTGTTGTCTGAAGGCTAATAGTTCTGTGAAGATACCGATCCAATCATGAGGTAATGAGATCAGATGCATTCATGTTGAAATTGGCTCAGGCAGAGCCAATTTCATGCTGAAAATGGCTCATGCTGCTAGCACTGGCCACACCCGTCAACAAAACGAGCCGAAGAAAGCAGAAAAATCTAAAGTGTTTTTTCTTTCATGTGGATATGTATATATACATTATTTTTAAAACATAAACTTACTTTCTGTCTTCCTCGTGTTTTTTGATTCACAACCTTAAAAATGCATTGGATGCACGAAATTAATTCTGTGAAACTGATCTGTTTTCTTGGGAGGATTCCCGACCCCCTGTGGTGGTGTCAGAACATCTCCCTGGTTCTGAAGCCCAGTGAAAATGTTAAGTCACGTCAATGAAATCTAAAAAAAACGAAAAAATCAATCGCACTCACAAACCACACCACCACAATGTAGACAGTGTGACCTGGGAAGTCTTACCTACCTCCCTGCTACATAACCGGTTTCCCTGTAAGGTATGTGTTGCAGATTATCCTTGAACATACTTCTGCTCGGGGGTGCCTCTGTTGGTACATAATCATACTTCCAGGAAGTGAGAGTTGGGAGAACAGCGGCTGCCATACATTATGCATTAACAGAGGCTCCAAGGCAGCGGTAAAAACAATCAAAAATTGAGTGCTACCCGTTCACAGTTGTAGGCCTCTGACGGAAATCCGACTCAACCCTTTTCCTCTAGGAGTGGCTGAGAGCTGGGGACGGGCTGGGTACAGAGACAGATGGGCAGCACAGATTGCTGACATTAGGCAACTCCTGATCTAGATCGTGATTCCTCATCAAGCTAATCATTCATCAGAGAGGGTCCATCTTGGAGGTTGTTTTTTGTTGGAGGGGCAAGCTGTGTGCTGGCGTTGGCTGCCCAAATACTGGACGGCGTGAGGAAGTGTCGTCCCGGGGGGGTCCTCAATGAGGGACACAATATTATGGTGATTTCAAAAGATAAGTTAAGCAGCCACTTAATAATAAAGAAATTCACAGGGGATTCGGGTGTCAATTACGGTGTCTTTAAACTGACCATGTTATCTTATTAAAAAGTATTACGTCTCGAATAAACATGGATCCAATAGTCCTACTATCTTACTATGTTGTAGCAGATCTCCTATAGGGGGGAGGCACAGAGCCTGGACAGGAAACATAAAACTGAAGGGGTTGGAGCTACGCCTTGTTTCCTGTTTCATTACAGAGGTATTCTGCCACAGAAAAACTGCTTCGCACATTAGACAAAGATTTAAGAAGGCGATTTCAATAAGTATGATTCAAATATCGAATAAATGGTGGTTAGGGCTAGGCTTAGGGTTAGTTACTGCCTTGGCTCAATATATTTATGGATGAATCCGATACAGCATAATGCTTATAATAAGGTGTTTTCTCAGGTCTTATTTATAACCAACAGAAAGTTCTTGGTGTGAGTGAAAGGGACATTGAAACAAACCAAATGCAGCGGCACGGAAGCAATCCAAGTGGACACCCTTCTCCGTTCTCCAGCACTGTCTCATCGCTCCGGTTAATTCTGGGACTCGGAGCAGTGAAGTTTTTGCGCCGCTGTTTTTCCAATCAAATATTCATCGGAAGAGCAAAAGCCTGTTTGTGTGTCGCCGTCAGATGCGTTTCAGACGGAGCGCTTGACCTCGCCTGGGTTGCCGCGGCACGGCGTGAACCGTCGTGATTATATCAGGAAGGAAGTGTCGTCATGGTGACGCACGGCGAGGCAACGTCAGCGCAGAGTCCTGAGAGTTTGCACATGAATGCATAAAACATGAACGAATGAAATGAAACAGAAACGTAAAGTAGTGGTGCGTCACCATGCATTAGCATACCCCGTCTCAATAGAACAACGGATGCAATATTGATAAATTTTTAACCTGGTATGATGATGATGATGAGGTTGAAACGCATCAGAATACCAAAACTGATTACGATAATGATTTATCAAAGTGGCTAAATTGAAGCCTATCAGATTTGCTATTATCGCTGTCATTTAGGAAATTGTCATCTCATTTAATATCTCATATTTATCCTAATGGGCATTAGGTACTGATGCAGGGTGTTTAGGACAAGGGATGAAACGTGCTTTAACTAAATTGTGTAGAAAACTGCAAAAACATGGATACTCATAAAATTATTATGAGGCAAAGATCACCAATCGATAGATCTAGCAAAAATGTGATTTGATAATACGGTCTGGCTCAATATTCTAGCCAAAGCTGCTTTTGAAGCACTGTGTTTACTGATCTGATTACACCTGACCTTTTAAACCTGATCTGCGATCTGACCTATGAAAACCATTAGTCCAATTGCTGGCTATTGGACTGATGGCCGATAAGCCATCTGCGCACTCTTGAACCTATGGAAATCATAAGCATAACCTGGATGTCATTTTCTCTGAGTAACTGATAGGCTCCCCTAAAATTATGGTAAATAAACGCCTTCAGTAAACGTGCCGTCTTCTCCACTCCCTGCAGACTGTGATCAGACTGTGTGTGTTTGTGTGTGTGTGTTTGTGCATGTGCGTGTGTGTGTGTGTGTGTGTGTGTGTGTTTGCGTGGTGCGAGTCAGGTTCGTGTGGCGTTTAACAGGCCACGGCAGGGGACACCGAGAAATATGTATTTTTTATTTTTTTTTCATACGTCGCGACTAGACACACACATGATCGAAACTGGCAACGCAAACACCGCAGGGTAAATTGGATTTGAGTAATGGCTCAACCCTGTCACCTGAGAAGGCAGAAACGATGTACCAAAGAGCACCAGGGATTTTTTTTCCCCCTGCGAGTGCAGCAGAGTAGAGCAGAGTGCTCCAGTCAGGAGGGGTGGCTGCTGAGTGATTTAGTTGGGTATTTGTCAGTAGTTCTGTAGCCGCAGGCTTATGGAGAGAACTGCCTGTGTGTTGTTGTGTATCGCGCCTTGCCATGATTAATTAGGTGCTGCTGTGATGTGGTAGCTCTACGAAGCCATTGGTTTTTTTCTGTGGGGGGGAGAGAGAGCAAATAAAAAATGGGCTCAAATGTTATGAGAAAGTGATGTGGTTTTGGTGGTTGGAGTGGGTGGGGGAGAGAACAAAAAACCATGTATCAAAATCCCGAAATACTCTTCTATTACCATATTGTTATGCCCCAAAACCTTTTAGGCCGTAATAGTCGTCACTGTGTTAAATGTGCTCTGGATCAGTGGTTCCCGACCTTTGAGTTTAGGTGACCACCTAAATTGTCATTAAGACCTTATGCAGTGTGCACGTGCAACTTCTAATACACAATAATGACTGCAAGATGGCTATGGCCAGTGGGAGACACTTGCCGTACTTTAGAAAGGTACACCTACAGGTAAACTGTGGCCACAAGGAATCAAACCCAGAACCTCTTGACCCGAGTGCCGACCCCACTTCACTAAAACCGTCGCACCAGCCTTGAAAATAATCACTTGGTTCTGGATTAAGAGAACAAGTAGCAGGGAAATAGCTGAGCTAACAATGACACTTCCAGCATCTCAGTAGCATGAGCCAGTATCACTTTCTCCATCAAGGGCCCCTATCCCCTTCGACCCCCCCCCCCACCCACCCCTCCGCACCCCCCGTTCTGATCAAGTAGGGTTGGTTAGAAGCCGGTGAAGTGGTTGCAATTTTCATATAACACTGAGGAAGTGGGAGGCGGGCCCTTCAGATGCTATCACGGACTGGGTTATTAAGTACAGGGGCACTTGAGAGGAAAAAAAGACACATGATTAATTTTCCAACAGAGGGTCGACAAGTAAGGCAGTTATATAACAAGAATTCATGGCTGCCGTTATAACTTTGTCAGCTCTCCTCTGACGTTACAATACTGTTGAAGTCTTGAGACGAGATATGGATTCCTTGTTCGGCCTTGTGAGAAATAAGTGGTCCTTTTTAGTATTTTTTTTTAAAAGCAATCTCCAGCTTTAACCAGTCCAAATGTTTGGTAATTGTACGTGTGTGCAACAGCATCCAGTTTGACATTGGTAAGGACACAAACAAGTTATGTCCAGAGGGGCTTGTCAAATTCTATTATCAAGTGTTATCATCATAATTATTGCAAGGGACAACTGAGTCACCCATTAATACTGATAGGTACAGAGTATCTACCGTCCATATCCTCAAATATATGTATCATTTTGTGCAAGCGATGAAAATAAATATAAATGCCCAACTAATTCACACTAGTAAAGCCCATACAATAACTAACTACTGAAAGGTAATCTGTTTAGTGCTGCCTTTGTTCGACCAATGCCGTTTGACTTTTAACACCTCAGTTGCTTAAAACAGTTGCTTGAATCAGCGTCTCAGTTTAAGATAATATGGCCTTTGTGTTTTGTGTACATGCTTGTGGCATATGTAATGTTTATTACTCACTAATCCATGGAAATGGCCAAAACGTACAGTTTATTAATCAAGATTAATCTAATAAATGTCTAGAATGAAGCAGAACTGATAATATCAGACTGAATAGTCAAACACAGACAGATGATTTAATCGTGGCACATTTTTTATTGAGTAAAGCAAATTTGTGAACATGGATACATGAATAAATACAATGGACAAAATCCTTACCGACACCTGCACTGTGTTACCTTTTCACTACAGCCACCACTTTTGTTTTAAACCAACCTTATCAGAAGCAAGTTTCCAAACAGAGAGCCAGCAGGGCGGTTTCCCATGTAGTTGTCCGAGTGTAGCTATCGTGTTACTCCTCTTTGTTTTTTGCAGTCACACTGGAGTTTCGGAACTCCAGTTTTGTTTTTTCATCCATAATTGAACCAATGTGGCGTTCACAGCTTACTTAGATAACTGACCATCGTCAAAAAGCATAAACACATTTTCTCTATAAGACAACAGGTTTCTTTTCAAGGGCCATGGATTACCGTTGCAAAGGCCAAACTTTTCCCTGTCCGATCCCAAATCAATCTGAATTAGGGAGAAGTAATTGCGGCTGAAAGTCTTATTTACCTTTGGTGTTGTGTTTATAAATGCTAATGTCATTAGACTAGATTGTATCACAGACAGGAAGCGACGGCGTGAATATGAATTAGAGTTGCGTCATTGTGAACGGTACATTTAGAACGGGGAGTAAGCAGACAGGATTGTGGTTTATTAGTCTATGGGCTAGAGTGGGAATGGCATCAGTCACTCGTAACATTTACTTTTATATACTGGCTTGGAAAGTTGAGTACATGACTTCTGTGGAACAAATAAAGCATCAGATTTCTAAGCATGTCTTATCAGAAAGGAGTAACCATTTCTATTTAAATGTTTTAGCCGTGTTGAACACTGCAATTACAAGGGCAGGCTCAGCCATAAACGTCTTCAAACATTATAATCTAAACCAACTAAAAGGGTTTTGGAGTTTATTCTCACCCAGGTTTGTGACTAGGGGAGTATTAAAGTGCTGTAAAGTTCAGCTTGTTCTGTGATAATTCATATTTTATAACCTTGTTCGTTGTCTGAACTGGACATTTGCCTCTATGATTATCACAGAGTGCTGACATTGTCATCTATAGACTAAAGTACCTGTCCTTGAAAAATGTCTCTTTCGTTACTTTCTCAAGCATCTTGCTCACAGAAAAAGTCAAGAAGGATATTGTTCCTCCTTGTATCCAGACCAAGGTAAGTGTTTATGATGATAAACCTTGAGGTTTCACATTCATCATTGGTAAATAGTTTTAGTACACTACCATTAGCTACTATTAGTATGTACCTCAGTGGTATTTATTTTTGGAACATTGAGGAACAGATGGGGGTTAGGCCTCTTGCCCAACCGGCCTACAGAGCCTTTCCCTGAGAGAATGTTCATGTACAATATCCACTATACTAAAATAACTTACAAAAGCATGCTCACACATTGAAAGGATATTGCTACATTGGTATCAGCCCTCCCATTTGGTGTAAAGCGACTTCATGCAAGCAATACTGCTACTTGTCCCTACAGGACTATTATGTCCCTTCATGTTTCATGTTTGCCATGATGAATAATGATTCAAATCACACTGGATTTGGATATTTTTATTTCCGCTACACAATTCATCAAACCGTAATCGACTCTGTGTACTGTGTGCTACATGCCAAACAGCAGATGTAACCTAAAACATTATTTATGTTAGCTATGGTCTCACTGTGGAATGTAAGAATTCTCTACGTCCACACACCTTTCTCTGCGCTCCCTAGACATAACTCTCTCAGAACTTTATCAGATTTTTTCCACTGTACATGTTTCCTGCCATTCAATGTGGAAACTGTCATTGCTGCCCTCAATAAATTAGAGGCTGTTCTATGGCGGATTCGACCTCGATCTCTTTAGTAGAGACCAGGGTTGCCGGAGGCATGCGATGACTGTATGCCTTTGTGTAAACAGTTTCTTTATTCATGTGCTCAAGTGAAACCCTTCTTCTTTTTTTTCGTTTGTAAATGGTTTGAAGGATGCATGTCAGAACAAATTATTTCCTAAGGTGGTGCATTATAGAAGACTCAGGTCATGTGGGACATAAATTAGCATTCCGACATTTCAAATTCAAACGTTACATGCTAAACGGGAGATGATGGAGAATTAAGCTAATGACTAAATAATTTGAATCGTTAATTGAATTCATTAATTCTAGTTAATTGAGTCACGTCTCATTTTGTATTTATGTCCCTGAATATTTTAAGATGGCTCCCATCACAATAGATTCACAAGACTGACTGTAGGCAAATCTACCGTGACTAAATGAGAATATATGAATATATATATATTTTTTTTATTTCAGCATTTTTTTGTTGTTAAAGATTTGTCTTTGGACATAGATGGACAGAAAATTGTGATTGGTCATCAGTTATTCATGCAGATTGTGCACAGCTTTATCTAAAGTATATGTAAATCTACTTGAATCTGGTAATCGACAGCAGCACTGTGCCACAGCCCTCGCCATAGAAATCCCACTCGAGCTGTTTTGAATTGTCATATGGGAAAATGGGAAGGTGCCGATTTTTCAATTTCTTACTTATCTCTGAGGCAAAAGGCTGCACATGGTGGGTGAAATGTCATTCTTGACAAACACAGACAAACAAAATATTTAGTGTGTGAATAAACTGGGAGTAAAACTGACTCTCCCCTTCCTTCTCCCATGCTCTAGCTATTTTTTGTCCAAAAATCCAGTCTGCTCAGAGCTGAATGTTAACTAATTATTTTTTGTTATCTCTTGCGCTGTGGCCAGAGGCCCTATCAGACTTATATGCATGCAGCACAGATAAGACCTTATTGGCAGAGAGGGAGGCGGACGATTTTTAATCATAAATACAGGCAGGCTTGGCTCATCAAAGTACCACTGTCTGTAGTTTGTCTAATCTGCTCCTCTTTCCTTACTCGACCTCTTTACCCTTTTGCTTTTATTTCCTCTATTTTCACATCCCATTTTCTGTCTCATTCCTTTCGCGTTTATTGTAAGTGTTTTTCAGCTAACTTAAGAGGGTCTGTGTGTGTGTTTGTGTGTCTGAATTGATGTACTCCCAGCCCAGGCTAGAGTTCATCAGCCCATCTTATTAAGATGGCTGATGATGTTGGCATCTAATCAAAGCGTGCGGTAACAGGAGACGAGATGTACCTCCTGGACCGTGGGCTGTGAGGGGAACACATTACCGTTTGATCGTGGTGTTTACGGTTGGCCAGATGACATACAATATGAGGCTACAGCACTCTATGGGGCTATGGTGCTTATGGAGCCGCCGTTTGGAAGATAAAGAACCACGACCGTTGTTTGCGATGAAAATGCAACACACATTTATATGTTGGGTGCAAACTATCACCATGAAATGTTAACCATGATCTTTCCAGTAACCAGACCCAATGATCAATTTGTGATCCTATTGGCCTTTAATTTAATGGACTTTTCTCTAGAGTCCAGTTTCAATTTGCCTAAATTGTTCTTCTATGTGATACATTCACAATAGAAGACGGCATGGTTCAAGTTTGACTGTGATTCTGATTGCGTTGGAGCTTGTTAAATTAAACGACACAACTCAACTGAACGTCATTTCCTCTTACAGCCTAAAGCATTTTAATTGCATTTGCAATGCACCGTGTGTGGAGCATACCAACATGGTATGGTTTCATTAAGCGGTTCATTTGGATTTTAATGTTGACATGTTAACTTCTAGCTCCTGTCACAGTTTTGATTGTTTTAAAAACACTGCATTGTGCGTGTTAAACAGTATGCTGACATAACGCGAGAAGACCCATAATTCAAGCAGAATTGACCCAGAACCGAATCTAGTCTGAACACTCCAGAATGCACCCATAATGCTAAATGGTAATTGCTCTGAGTCAATGTCATCCAATGATGCTCGAATCAACGTAATTGCCAGCTCTTTCTGCCAAGTGCCCCTACCCTGGCTCCAACTGCAAATGAGAAGCAACTTTTAATTCCCTACCCCCCCCAGCCCCAAAAAGCCTTACATTATTTTGGGGATGCTGCATAATGTAAGTGAAGACGTATCTGCTTTGGACTGAATGGGTAATCAAGACTCTGGATTCTTGAGAGGCTGAAGACATGTCGGTGAGGGTAGGGTGATTAGGGAGTTGCTTGTGTGCCGGAACGCCACCCACGGTTTGCCCTGAATGGCGCTAAACATGGCATAGCTTCCGCACAGAGACTCGTCAATACCACATTGTGCTGTAGCCCTGCCAGCCGTGTGTGTGTGTGTGTGTGTGTGTGTGTGTGTGTGTGTGTGTGTGTGTGTGTGTGTGTGTGTGTGTGTGTGTGTGTGTGTGTGTGTGTGTGTGTGTGTGTGTGTGTGTGTGCTTGAGATTGAAGGTTGCATGACAAAACGTCAGTCAACTATTATACATAGTCAGTCATCCAACATCAAATTGTTAAGTATTAGCAGGGTCGGCCTTCTCTTGTGTAGCGAGTTGGAAAATCCAGATCAACGACACTGCTCGATAAATTATTTGCTCCCTCGTTTGGAATAAATAGACCCGTGTTGTCTTTTCTTTTGTATTTTTGTTGTTAGTCCTATTTTGTATTGAGGCATCAGTATTGAGGACTTAGATCAGAGACACAGCCCTAAACATGTCATTGCTCTGACTTGGACCATGTTATCAACATGCCAAGAGAGATAACATGGCACCTGCTTCAGTAGTATCCCATATATATATATATAAACATATATATATATGATGAACACACCAAAAACAAAATGTCAGAAACATTACATCACTTTTTGAGGTTCATGTTTTGCCCATTTTCTTAGTAGTCACAATCTGTGCTTTGTGGCTAAACATAATTGCACCTAGTTTCGGCTATTCTCTATCATAAAACCAAAAACGAATAGAACTGGTCAGCCATTGGGCCAAGAGTTTGACTCCAATCCCTCGTTAAGTGGTTTACCACACCTTAGCAACCGCCAATATTATAGTATGGTTTGCATTACTCTCTGTATTTTTTACATGCAATTATGTCACAGCATTTGATTGACGTAATATGATGGTGTTTGATGGTGTATGATAATCATGGCTTAGATTCAAGTCCTATAGAGTCAAGACTGCAGTGTCGAACCTTCATGCCATGGCTGAGGAGTAGGTTAATATACACAGTACGGCCAGAGTGTGGCCTATGATCTGAAACATGAAATATTTAACAAGCTATTCAAATATTGATGATGCATTAGGGGTGTAGGCAATGTCTGTTTTTATGGGTCTATTGTTATTGTCTAATATTTAGGAAACTTCTGGCTAAGAGATGACATTTTTAGAGGAGATTTGAAATGTTCGCAGGAGGGATTTTTTTCATAGCACAAAATTGTTGTAATAACCAAGCTAAGGACATTTTGAGTGGGCATATTTCCAATTTTTAAGTTTCTTCTCAACGTCTCTCACTTCGATTGTGCTGTTGAGGCCCTCAGCTAAGTATGGGCTTCATAGTTAAGCTTAGGCAATTATTTCGTACTCAATGGCAGGGACAATATGCAGGACCCGGAAAACCTTGACTCTGAAAACGACCACGTTTTAAGAAAGTGAATTTTATTGAAAGTCCTCAAGGGGAAAATTATTTCAGAATACTTCGATTTAATTCAAATAATTTAACCTTGACCATTATCACAGCCAATAAATGTTCAGTAACATTACAGCACTAAAATACTGAGCTACACATATTAGCACGGACACATTCATTCATGAATGTACAAACTTTCTCCCAAAAGAGGAATAAAACCAAATACATTTTTGACAATTCACTTAAGCCAGCATCTACATTTACTGCTCTATGAAAGTCAGTGTTTTACCCAAAAAGGAGGAAGGAAAAATGCATAAAAATGAGAGAAGCAAACATCAGTGTGCCCTTAGTTCACAGCGATGTGATAATCATTTGCTGTGAAGGCCTTCTTAAGGTCCCAATATTTCCTCCATGCACAGGGCAGTGAATGGAGCGTGAACTCCTTCTCACCTTCCTGTTTATCACTTAGAAAAAAATAACCTATTCATCGGTACAGCATGAGCTAGAAAACACACACACACACACACACACACACACACACACACACACACACACACACACACACACACACACACACACACACACACACACACACACACACACACACACAGCAGATACTTTGCCCCCCCCGCCCCACCCGCCCATCTATGGTTCCCGTGGATCTGCAGGAATTGGTAATGACACGATCCATCTCCAAGCCATTTTCAATTCGGCTGTGGGAAATGAGATAGGACGGTAATGGAATCTCATTGATCTGAGTTTGCTCTCATGTTTATGGGCTGTGCGAGTGGAAGTCATTCCACAACAGGTTTTTATTCGGTTCAGGAGTTTTTTCGTTTCATTTTCCTGTACGTTAGAGCTCATTTGTTCGTCATTCTGTGTTAAAGTCATCCGGTTCGAATGAATCAAATAATAAATGAATGCATTTTTCTATCACTAGAAATAGAAATGAAAACATGTGGTAAGCTTTGCATTGATTATTTTAGAAACAAATACATTTTTGTATGAGCACAACCAGATCTTTTCTCATTCCTCAATATTCAGACGTTTTGGTCCAGCATTTAATTATTTGTTGGTTTACTGATAAGATTCACATATATTATAGATAGATACAACAGATAGATACAATCAAGATACAACATTAAATCAACATTTAGGAAGTCTGATACCATACTGTGATACCGTTGCTTGGCTTAGCTTAGACAGAGATGCTTTTACGGCCCCATATAAATACTTTACCCAGCCGTTTCGACATCTTAAACTATTTTAAAGCCACATCCGTTGTTGGCGGTTGTTTACTGTAATTCCCATTATGTGTTGTAATACACAGACACTTATCACTGGATGAAGATCCTGATAAAGAAAGCCATTTGAAATTGAAGGTCATTTAATTGGCCAACCAGCAGGGTTGATACTGGTGCAGATGAGTCCATTAATATCACGGTAATCGCGACCACAGAAGTTCGACAATGCGATTGTAGCCTATAGCCTTACCTCTGTGGGATGCTGCCCGCAGCTAGGCCAGAAAACTAAAATTGTTAGGGGCAGAATTATACAGTCTTTCCTGTTTTGTTGCGGATATATTATTCAGAAGATAAACTCATTCACGAGTGCAAGATGAAAGACTATTTTAACAGATCTTTTTCTTCACTGGCCAGTTTAACTACAGTTTTTGTTTTGAAACCTTTACAGATGCTTGGTCTAGGGTCATTGGTGTCGGCAAAGGACATTTTTAGCATATCTTCTAACCTGCTAGGGTAAAAGTTTGGTTTGCCAGTGCTGGCAGAGTTTGTTTTGTTGGCCATTGGGGACAATGGGAAGACGATGCTGTCGGTCCTCTTCTGGAGATTAATGGTCAGCTATATCAGGTTTGTTGTGGTTCCAACGATCAGGTTGTTTTCAGTAGAGACCCATTCCATGTACCACACATCTACTGTTCCCCGCCCCTAGCAACAAGATTGGTCAAAAGTTTGAAATTTTAAGCTAAAGAAAACAAACAGCCCGGTCACAAAGATTTTAGCTTGTCTGCCATCAGTTTTAAGCTCTGAAATCTGATTTGTTAGACTAATATAACAGTAGTGTCTTCTTTTCTGTAACTCCCAGGAAGACCCACTTTAAAGGTTAAAAGTGAATTCAAGATGCAGCTCTTTTTTTGGGCAGGGTGTTGACTGACCCGACTGACCCTTTGATCGCGGCACTGCTCTGGTGATGGTGATCCCCGAGTAATTGGTTTAGAGTGATTAACTGAAGGCCATACAAACAGTCCAATCTGGCAGTTAAAACGCTTGGGACCATCTGAACATACCAACCAATCAGCCACCCGGCAACATTTGGGTCAGTGTACTGTGTCAAACAACATTCCATGATAATTATGTACACACACAAACGCACAAAGTTGCTAGTCACATTATTACAGATGATGGAAAAAGCTAACATGTGATTACATTAGCAAGTGCTTTTGTAAGTAATCTTTGCTTAGTCCTCTGCATTGTGGACATGGACGAGCGTTTTCTTTAAACACGCGTGACGTGGGATTATAACAATAATTTAAAATGGCCGGACGATTGTGATGTTATAAAAAAAAATGCCTGAATGAGTTGATGGTATTCAAGGCCAGGAGTTGAGACGATGACTTTCAGCTACACGCACCTTATGTTTGTCCGAGCTTCACGTCTGTGCTTATGTCTCCCTGTGCTTATGATTCCTCCTCCCCACCCCCACTTGCACACCGGTGGGTTCTCTGCTCGTGACTATTCGAGTCTATAACGTAATCACATTCCACAGTAATTCCCGGCAAATGTCCGCCCCATCTCCCCATTCCACATGAATATGATTCTGCTGACGGTGTGATACCTCGACAGCCAGGCTTCCCAACTGTTCCTTTACATCACAAAGTATCAAGTGAGGTGTGAAATTAACTGACGCAATGACATGTCCAGATTGTTTCCCGTACAGAGAAACAGTAGAGAGAGATTGGTTTACATTCAACTGAGCAAGAGGGGTCTATGTGTGGTGTATACAACCATGAAGTGTGTGTGTGTGTGTGTGTGTGTGTGTGTGTGTGTGTGTGTGTGTGTGTGTGTGTGTGTGTGTGTGTGTGTGTGTGTGTGTGTGTGTGTGTGTGTGTGTGTGTGTGCAACACATGTGTATCTGTGTGTATGCATGGACAATGTTCTTCCGAGGCATAACGGCAGTCACATCGAATGTGCCCACGATGGTGGAAATATGTGAAATCGACTCTGTGGGGCCTTATCTCAGTAGTCCTCCACAATTAATGGAGTAAGGAAAGTATACAACGGCTGGGAGTTGTTTTAGTGTTTCCTTTTGTTGTGTTGGCAATGGAAGGCAAGTACGTTTGGTCGGAAGCAGCAGTAGCATAACACTACAGCTTGGCCTAGCTTTTACCAGCATCGCTGGAGAGGTAATCTGAGATCAAAGCTGTTTTATTCAACCCCTGTGTTGGCCTTTGTTTCGTTAAGGCCAACATTGCAGTTAACTCGCATCCGTGTCTTATTTTCTCTTTCCGAGCGCTTGCATTTCAATATTGTGTGAAACAATAGGCAAGAGGGCACCTGGATTCATGTTTACACGCCTGGCAGTCAGAAACATGCACACAGTAAGCGAAAACCCCCAGAGAAAAACAGTGCATTTTTTATTTCCCTCTTATCATCACCCTGCGCTGCTTTTTTTCAACCAACTTCATATTAAAAATCTATCTTACGCCATTTTTGTAAAAATATTTTATCGAATGCTCCCTTGGCAAACTCCCAGGAGATAAACGGCAGAGCCCAGGTCCACCGCCCCAACAGTAGCTGTACGTTATTATCTCACACGGTGGTATCAACCGCTGGCTCTAGGCGTCTACCAAGGCCACACAGAAACTGCTCTAACTTTTGGCCCAAACTAGACCCCGGTTTGTTTTTGAAGCACTTGACATCAAGTCGTTTGGATGTTACTGAACATTGTCTCTTTTTGACGTTGATGACATCTTGCATTTGTTCACCTGTGTTTACTCTGGTTGGTTTTGTTTTTTGTTTGTCGCGGGCGCCCTCGGTTTACACCGCTGTGATTTCGTGTCCCTAATTTTGCTGTGGTAATTGCGGTCGGTTATTATCGGCATGCTGTCTTCACCTTGTTGCTTTGTTGTGGGTAACTGGGAGTATAGAAATGACGTGTGTCTCTGGAATTCTGGTAACTCAAGCGTACAATAAGGGTACAATAATTAAGGTTCACCCTTACCCTATTCAATAATGATTAAATGAATACCTTAGTTAAAATCAACAGTATTACCTTAGAAAACATGAACCCTGTTACAAAACATGAACACCCTTAGTCAATTATTACTACACCATTAGTTAACTGTTAGTTAATGGATAGTAAATGCTTTTTCACTGATTTAATATTTATAACTGATGTAAATAAATGGTTACTTAATTATTATTATTTTATTTTTTTGATATGTGCATATCAAACCCAATAGCAAGTTTTTTGAGTGCTCTTTGATTCATGAGTTGTATATACAGGAAAAGGCTGGTGTATATGATTCCCGTTTCCAAGTCGATTCTCTCACCTATTGCCCCAGACATTTGTGTCACACAAATAGGGATTTCAACATATCTCATAGCAACTCTGCATTATTCATTGTGACCAGACTTGTCAAGTTTGCCACCTCAATGCTTCTTTGGGAGACCCCGAGAATAAATCTCTCACAATAGAAAGTACTTTCTCAAAAGATTGGTGGAGCTTACAATGATTGAAATATATAACATAGGAAATATATCTATTTATTCCAATTCTATACTTTATCGTTGAAAGGCATGTTATCAATAACGTTAAATAACTTTGACACACGATTCAGAGTGCACTTAACTCACCTCCTGCTCACATTAGCATGATTACGATTTAGTTGAGCCTTCAGAATTCTTACAAAAGTGATAAAATACGCTCTTAGCACGTTGTAGGCTTCCTCGATTTAAATTTAAAGCTTGGATTTAAAATAACATTTTCCATATTTTCTCTTTTCAATTAGAGTAGGTAAATGATTTGAAATGGGCTAACAAGGTACAAAAAAAGAACAAATTCAATTTTCACTTCATGATGTCTTTAAAGGTAACTACCTCTTTATATCCGGCCAAATTAAACCGTAAATATATCCAAAATTTGCCAGAGCTGCACTGTGAAAGTGTGTGTGAAGCAGTTAGCGTCGTTCAAATGTCGATGTTGTCATGTTAAGGTACTAAAGGTTAATGCGTATCCATTGATCTGCATAGAGCCCTGGTTCTTAACTCCGTCGTGGCGTTCGATAAAGCCCTCTGGGTACGGCTAACTCCCTAACGCTCCTATAGGTGTCACACTTCATCCTGCTGTGCTTTTCAAACCGCAGGCAATGTCCATGATTTCCTTAGACAACAACCCAAAGCACACAGGGGAGCTCAGTATTCACTTAGCATCAGTGTTCATCCTAAGGATTAGGGAGGCAGCATTGTCCAGCTGAAAGATTTTGGGGTTCTTACCCCAATGTCACCTGTAGGTATCCTTGAGCAAGATGGCTAACCCCTAATCTTGTCCTTATCTCCATCACGTGTAAATCACAGGTGATTTTCTATCGACTAGATTAAATTTGATAGATCAAAAAAATAAACTTCAACTATATATTATATATTTTTCCTTTAAGTGGACCGATAACCAGCAACATTACAGATACAAATACATGCTGAAGTTGATCTGTCAAGTTACATTTCAGAGGGTTCTTTGGCTGTTAATTGGGTGGTATGAGTGTATTGCTTTATTTTGATGGATGACACTATTTTCTTGGAAATAATCACATCGTGACACGGAAGCTTCGAGTCTTCATGTCTTTACTGAAACCTACAAACCAAATGATATAAACAGCCCAATTCATGCTAACAGACATATGTTTTCATAAATCCTTCCGTGTGCGTGGCAGAACACGTATGCTTCGTCTCCATGCTGCCGAGAGCTGTGTTATTCACAAACCCAATTTGGTTATCATCTTTTAAGGGCAGTCACCATCCAGTGTAACAACAACAAGTGTTAAACACTTGTTCATAAGTGAAATTTAAGTTAATTGATTGTAATATATCCGTTAAGAAGAGCCAAGGCAGACTCACCTGGCACAATGCAAAGCACAAACAAATGCGGGTTGAGGGTTAAAAGTAGCACCGTAGAGAGGGAGTCAGGGAGACGACGCTCAGATTCAGTGCACCCCGGGACCTCTCTCCCTATTACAGAAATGAATGGTTTCAATATCTGTGCAATGGCGTGTTAAGAACAAACTGAATACCATTAACATGGAAAGAGACCATTAAAAAGGCCCTTCTTATTCCTGCTGCCGGCTCGGCTGTGAATCCAAACCGCTGAACACAACTGCTTTTGTTTACAGAAGTCGTGGCATGTTCACACTTCGACAGTTGATGATAATTGAGATTATCATATTAAGTACTTGGAGATATGATTTCATTAAGAGCTTGTCTTGGATGGGAAAGCAATCTAAATATTATTGAATGAGGCAGTAGGCGTGCAGATTCCATGCAAATTTCCGCCCGCCAAAAAGATTTCTTACAACAATGTGATAGTGGTAGAACAGAAATAGGTGTATACTAATAATGGGTATGAGAGTGTGTTTGCCTTTGTGTTTGCAGTGAATGCACTCACAAAAGCCAAACCATCAACAGCCAACATGCTAAAAGCTATAACAATTCACTGATTAATGTCATTAATTGTTCATTGTTGCCACCCCTCTTTTCTAGATCATATGCACATAACCGTTCCACATTTGACAATGTGCTACTGCATGTGTTATCTTTCTTGATTTCCCTAATGTATGCAAGTTTGCTCAAGTCAAATGTTCACATGAATGCTTAAATGTACAACTTCTGAAGATGCACCTAACCCTCCATTTATCAGTTCAGAGAAATTAGTGGGTTTAACTTTTAGTGTGTCACACAGTAATACCATTAAACATCTTCCTTTATTTAGAGCCTAACTTCCAAAGCCTTAAGGCCTGATTATGGTTCCCTGTGGACACAGCGCAATGACTCAGACTCTTCGACGCATTCGTGAACCTGTTTTGGTTCCGCGTCGGGTTTTGGTGAGCCGACCAATCACAGCCCTTGTTGCTGCGTCACCTCAACGCAAGGTTAACATTTTTGGGAGGCGCACGTCAGGCCCTTGCGGTGGACGCAAGGAGGGTCCGCAAGGACGTAATGGGTCCCTTAACCCCCTTGCGTTGGGTCGATGTCGAACCATAACTGAGCCTTTAGTTATATCGGTATTCTATTTCTTGTCAATAATGGATGATTACTAGGCCTGTTGTTGACGTTTCCTTGAATGAGGCTCATCCATTCGTACATAGGTCACGATGGTTCATCTATCTTAGGCTGCAAACATTTCCGTTACTTTTTTTCAGGTTTCTTTTTAATCCAAGAGATTATATTTTCCGTTAAACCTATTAGACTGAGGGTGAATGAACCGTAAAAAAAAGAAAACATCTATTTATCAATTGTTATTGTTAAAAATATGCAGAATAGTTCTACCTTATTATCATTATTATTACTGTTAAAAAAAAAACACTGCAAAAAAGGAAAGAGAAAAACAAATAAACAAAAAAAACGAAAAAAAAAAAACACCTGTTGCTGGAATCAGTCAGGCTTGCAATTTAATTTGATCAGTCTGCGAACAATCACTCATTAGGTGGTAGGAATGATAATGGAAACCAGTGGGCTGTGAAGCTCTGTTTTCTAGCCCGCAATAACATAACACAAGTCTTTCTCTTCTCTTCGCCTTTGGGGAGCAACCTACTCAGCCAAATCTTCATTGGCAGGGGTAAGAAGCAGGAAGGGGGGGGGGGGAGTTGCATCTGAAAACACCACTAATGTCATGGTCTTTAACCTTTTTAATATCCACCAAAATTGAATGTGGCAAGTACGTTTCACATTTATATTTCGAAAAATGAATTAAGTCTGCGGTTTACCATTCACTCTAACAGGCGTGCAATCAAAGAGAACCCAGAAGGCAAACTGTTGTGAGGAGATACCGGTACATATAAATGCCTGGTGTGGCATAATGGCCCCATCTGTTGCAGAATAGTCCTACCCGCAAGTCCTATGGACCTGTGTGTTTAATCAACCAGGCTTAACCAGGTCCTTTTCCTTTATTTGATTCTGTTTCCCATCGCTTACTTTGGATCCCCAACACTGGGCAGAATGTAGTGTAGCCATGACTAAGGGTAAATATACAAAGGGTTTGTGCGGCAAGGTAAACATGCTACGAGGTCACGTCACTGTTTGAAGAAAGCTTTGGGTATATTCTTTATGAAAGCCTGGCATTGGAAGATACTTAGCTGTAGACTAGCAGCTACAGGGAGAGACAGGAAGATTACCGAACGGGCGCGCCACTCCAGTCTGAACCATCTTGTTGACACTTTTATGTGCTTTTAATTTTCAATCAAATCACATTTAATCCTTGTTACCATTTGGGGCCCTTTACATGACAGCTTGGACACAGTGGCACCCACGTTTGTGGGGACCATGAAATCCTCCTGGCAGGATGTTAAGTTGTATGTTATTTTTTTGACCAGGTGAATTCCCATTCTGACACAATGTCTTTTTTGTGGGACAGATTCATTGCGTAAAATGTAGGCAAACTTTTCATGATAACAGGCCAAAGAATCGGTTTTGGGTTTGGGTCCGGACTATGACAATGAGTTGGATTAGCGTTTCGGAACATTAATGCGTTGGAATTTCATCTCAAGGACGGGTAACCCAGACATTTATTTTTAGAACTTTTCTGATACAGAGCAGAAATCATTGTTCCTTCAAATTTGACAAATCGTCCAATCAGCTAGAGGCAACACAGCGTCTCCCCTAAGCTCTCAACCTACTGCTATGTCAAATTGTTGGTACAGGGTTTTTACAATACTATGCAGTGTTTGCTTCGTTCCCGACATAATGGGACTGTGCATGATGTGTGACAAATATGCCAAAACTGAGAAAGTGTAGCAGGGGGTCTTTTTCAGGTTTGTTTTCTTTTAAAATGCATACGTTTTGATATTTGCTGTTCATATTACTGATATTCTATCAGGTAGCACGTCCTTTGTAAGCTTTCTAAATCGCCCTGCATCATCATAGAGTATCTTGGCAGGGATAAAGCTTAGTTATATTCATCTGTGTCTCCCACGACTACACTTCTGTTCCTCATTAAAGTGATCGCATGCCTGGAAGCTACATGATGTTAAGCCATTAAGGAGCTTAACGTAAAAGGAGTCCGTGGTTCTTCAACGCTACGTCAAAAAACTAAATTCATGTTGGTTCTGGCTGAACCTTGGAAACACCTTTTTTTTTTTTTTTACAGTTTAAAAACTTGAGAACCCGAGGACAATTTCAATTTGGCTGTCTGTTGTTCACACTGTTGTGTCTGCAGTCAAACACCCCATCACCACTGAATCAAGTCCATGGTGCCAATCAAGGCAACCACATTGGAAGCTGTCTCTTCTCTCAGAAATCTATTGTATTTTCTATTTCTCCCACTGATCTTCACGGAGGCTCCGGCGAGGCGGTGCCTGATGTGTGTAAATTGAAAGTGTGATTTCTAAGATTATGGCGGGGCCTGGCAGCCGGGTGTATATGATTGCCTTGTCCAGATTTCTTTGAAAATGTGGAAAAAAGGATGTTCCGTTTCCCTATAAATAAGATGAGGGATAATCTCGGGCAAATAGCGTTTGCCCCCTCAGTTGCGTAGGCCTCATTGGGCAGGCCATTTGGAAAAGGACACCACAGCCATTTGCTTTTTTATTGCTTCTTTGTACTCTTGGCAGGCCGGCGCCATCTCCCTTATGAAATTAATTGGGAAATAATGTCTATGGAGTCTATCTGCGAGTTGGTTTTTACTGCCAGTCCGAGATAATAATGTGGCTGCGACTTTGGGTGTACATACAGCATTTGAGAGTGATGATGATTAGCAATCATGAGTTTATTTAACATTTGGTTTACAGTGCTACCTCCAGTGCCTGCCTCTTTATATATGAAAAGCATTTGTGTTGGATAGGGCCGTGTTGCCTGTTGCTACTTGGGAATCAGCGGCTGTACACAGGGATGAATGTCCTCTGGCTGGTTCTTATCCTGATTCAACAAACCATACAGAGCCAGATGGAAGACCCTGCTTGCATTTTCTGGTCCATCATTCTGGCTTCTGAAATCTCACACACTAGTCCGGCTTTACATTCAGTACAGTCAATTGTTTTATTATCTATGTATACGTAATTATTATTTTTTTATATATCTCCCTCAAGCTTTTCGATTCAAGCAAATTGTTTTACATTCGTACCGAAAATGAAACATGAATGATAGTGTTTTGTTTCAAAGTAGAGGTCTGATTGGGTACTTACGGGCCTGGCCTTTGATACCTCATCAGGAGGTATTTGCAGAGTCCCCTCATATGTTGACACCATCTACATAGTCACGATCACAATGAGCTCCCCTCATTTGCTTAACGAACAAAGCTCAGCAAACAAACTATTTATTCATTTATTTCTTTTTTATAATGTGTGTCACATGCCTTTATTATGTGTGTGCGTGCTTAAATACAATCGCTGATTATCAGTTTTGTCTCTTAACACTTCGACGGCCAGGATGGCATTCTCTCCTGGAGGAAGTTCTGATGTGAGTTACTCTGTGTTGGCGCACAAGATTCACACTGGCTGTCATCCATTTTGTAAAGCAAAGGTAAAGAAAAAAGAAAAGGTAAATAACTTTAGTATCGTACCCAGTGTTCTTTCTGATCGCTTAGGGTGTGTTGTTGAATGAAGCAGCCAAAAAACTCTTGACCTCACCTAGTATTTTTTATTTCATATTCTTCATAAAATGATGACATACTGCATCCTCTTATTCTGAGGTCCAGAATCCTCCAGAAAACGAGGTTTTGGAATCCACACGTCCACAACACCCCTCTCGTGGGCTGTTGTCCGAGCCACATGTTTTATTCAATACTGACCTTGTTTTTTATTAACAAAAATTGAAACAATGGAGTTGTACTGGAGATAGGAAATGTAATCAATGCAGCAGCCAAACCCTTTGGCACTGCCCTGGACTAGTCCTTGCCTTTGCATGGACACATTCAACAGTCGAGTCCTGGTGGAATGGAAAATCACTGACCAATAAATCTTGGATCATCAATACAACGGCATGGTTTTGGCACAGAACTGAAATGACCCTTGTATGAAAAATGTCCTATTACAAATGTAAATTTGTTGATAGTCTGCCAAGTGTAGCATTGTAAATCTCTTCTTTGGCAAGGACCAAAAAGCATGTGATTGTGGGTTTATTTTCAGGCTAACTTTGTATGTATGCCATTTTATGGTTGCTTTTGACCAAAGCCTCTTACCGCATTACATACATTTCTTAGTATGGGTGACCCCAGTGAGAATTCAACCTCTCACCGTAGCATTGTTAATGCCATGCTCCAGCAGTTGTGCTCGGACTACACAAACAAGTGATACTCCATCTCACTAGAGCCCCTGTTACTACTTCTAATATATGTTGTGATTCTGCGCTGCGTGTGGGTGGAAGTACCAAATAAAATGAACTAAATCTGCCGAGGAACATTGTGGGCAAACTACAGCAGAGCCCGTAACCTTAGGTTGAACCTGAGCAGGTCTTTACACACACACACACACACACACACACACACACACACACACACACACACACACACACACACACACACACACACACACACACACACACACACACACACACACACACACTTAGCTCTCCTTCAGTACACTCAAAGAAACCCGGGGCCACACATTATTCTCCAGCCACCACTGTGCATGCCTTTCACTTTACAAGATGGTTGCTTGTATAACCATGGGATAAATCTCTTCCGTGCCCTGCAGGGCTTTCCACGACATGCTCCTTCCTTTCCTTCTTGTCTTTCCTCTCCTTTCTCTCCTTCCTCTCCTCCGCCTGTCCTTGATCTCCCCCCTCACCCTCACCCCGGTGCCCCACACACCCTCACCCGTGATCAGAGAGACCGAATGCTTAGGAGGGGGCGTGTGGTGCTCTACAGTGCAAGAGATTAACCATTGGAGAAAATGGTAGCGGCCGCTCTTGGACCGTTGAACTGAATAATCGGCTGCCGTCGAAGCCAGCGTCAACCACCTTTATATACTGTATGTCGGCCCTATACGATGGAGAAATTTGTGTTTGTTGAAGAAGGTTCGGTGTATTCTTGTGCGCATGGAGTACATTTCCATTGGGAAGTCAGTTTCATTACTGCTTAATCTTCTCGATAACCTCCAAAATGATTTAAGTATTTTTATATTCGTACACACATAAAAAATAAACTACTGTTTACTATCTTTCAAATTGTTTCATCATATTTCATTGAAAAAGTTATTTAAAGTCAGTGTCCAATTATATTTCCGTACATAACCTAAACACGGGTCTTGACAAGACGTCAATTGAGTTTGGATACGGGGTAAAAACCTTACAATGTGTCTAAAATGTGCCTTAAAACTTTTAGTCCCATCTACTTCTTTCGACTACTATTCAAACTGTTTAATTCTCCCAGTATAAAGTGTATGCTTCACATTCCTAAATGCCATGAATCTATTGTTTGATTTGACAAAACCCAAAAGTGGATACTTTTGCGTTTGGATACCAGCAGTTACTAACAGCCTGACACTAAAGGTCTGAAATACCCAGACTAATGCCAAACATGCGTAAGGCATTACGTTCGGTGGGAGAGCGGACTCCCTCGACCTAGGAACTTCATTGGATGATTAACCTTGGAGAATCTAATATCACAGCAGACTCCTTCAGGCCTACTGTGTTTCCTGTTGGGTCGCCAACGCAGGAAGTGAACTCCAGGAGCACTTGTTGAATTCATCCTAAAGAGTTTGAGCATGCATGCGGTAAGACGATCTGTATGTTGTTCAAGGATCTCGCAAAGTTATACGGCCCCCTTGCTAGGCTTATGACCGCCTTGCCTTATTTAAGGCACACACACACACACACACACACACACACACACACACACACACACACACACACACACACACACACACACACACACACACACACACACACACACACACACACACACACACACACACAGAGAGAGAGACACACACACACACACACACACACACACACAGAGACACACACACACACACACACACACACACACACACACACACACACACACACACACACACAGAGACACACACACAGAGACACAGAGACACACACAGAGAAAAATAGACATATGAGAATTGTATCCATTTCCAGACTATTAGCTGTATCCACTCGCTGGCAAGACTGAGAAAGCGGACACACACACACACACACACACACACACACACACACACACACACACACACACACACACACACACACACACACACACACACACACACGTGCGTATCAGTGAGGTGGAGTATACAAGAGCCCTAGGGTACATTTTCGAACCCTAAGAAAACAATAATTTTGCGTTGGGATTAGCTCATGTTTGTTTTACTCAAGGGGCCCCACTGACCTCTGGTCCCCTGGGGGGGCCCCAACTGGCCCATTGATGAAATCCATCCCTGCGCATGATCTTTGAATCAGTCAAAGAATTAAACCACCCACACAACTATAATCAGTTCATCAGTTACTCGGCCCCAACTGCCACTGTCTGGAATACCACAAGACAAAGAAAGAAAAACATAATTCCTGTACAATGCACTAAATTGTCAAAAATCATCTGTTAAAACTCTTACAAAAACATGGTATCATGTGTCTCGGATATCCAGTCTTCTGCTCGGTAACTCTCGATAGAGATTCTGAGCTTTCACCGAAAGTATCGCCGAATAAACCGCTAGCATCCACCAAGAAGCAGTGTATCTCTCATCCGGCGTCTCCCACACACTCGCTGTGATTCGCTGCGATTCCTCGGCGCTCAATAAGCGTTGCATGAATACCTCTGGCTTGTTGATTGGCTGAGTCTCAGCGTAACGCGTTAGCTCCGACTCCAACCCGGTCTCCAGCTCAATTAACAAACCACGAGTATTCATAGTAAAAATAATAAACGACAGCGACGCTAATAATGGGGAATCGTAACCTGGAGGGATGCGCCGTTGCAATTTTATTAATAAAAAACGGAATTGCAGTTGGTGAAGGGATTTTGCCGTCCCATCCTTGTGTACATTCTTAAGCTCATAAATGCTATGGCTGCCTTCCAAAGCAAACATGATTCTCCTCCTCCCCTCCCTACTGCGCCCAGAAACAGCCCAGGGGCTGCCGGAAGGGAAGCCATTGATTATTCAGCTGACAAGACTAGACTCAGTGATGTTTAAAGTCAACACGTATAACGGTAAGGATCTCTGACTAACTGAATCAGGAGCCCGCGTCATTCCCCTGCTCAGTTTGAGAGTGTAAAACACCCCGACCGCCACTGGGTTTCACCTTTTACAGGGTTAGGAGTGGTTTAAACACTGCTATAAACTACAGGACAATTAAATAACAATGTTTGTTGGTGTTGGTTTAAAGGCCTCCCGGGGATACGTTTGTTTGGACGTTTCGTCTTTATTGGTGGAATTCCTGTGGCTCCCAGCTCAATTACAATTTGTAATGGTTAGAAATAAACCATCTTTTTTTTATACTGTGATCAACAAAACATAGATGGATGTACTCCCGGGCTTGGTAAAATACATTTTAACATAACTGAATTGTAGTAGCAATACACTTGGCTCTTTGCAAAACATCGGACATCGACGTACAGTTCATTATTTTCTGATCAAACTGCTTTTGTATTTATAGGTTCATTTGAGATTTGTCACTCCTGGTTTCCTCCAGTGTGTTTATATTCCTACAATACCCTGAATTGCTTCTTGCCTGGCAGAAAACACCAACACACATTGTGGCTGTGCGAGGCTAGGGGCATGGCTCTGTTCTCTTGCTGATCCTGCGATGGAAACCTTTGTGGTGGTGCTGTTGTTCCAATGAGGACGAAGCTAATATCTGCTACCTGGAATTGATCTGGCGGGAGTTGAAGTCATGCTCTCATAGTAAACCGCAATGATGTCAGCTTCTGTTATCCTACAGCAACCACCTACTTAGTAAAGTAGGACCTGGGAATGCGTTGTCCTTAATCAATAGACCCGCTTTAATAAGGTAATTTACATACAGCGTTTTCCCCCTTGCACATTTCGTGCATTTAATGAGCAGGAATCCCCTCCTTATATTAATACTATAGATATATTATATTATATTAGCATGGTGGGAACCCAGGGTTGGTTCCTCATTTTCCAGCTTTTATTTTGTATTTTCACAGCCATCCCCTAACATGCAGTCAAGACTAATTGATCCCTGCAGATGACAGACAAGGCAATAGGCCATAAAACCTACCCACTTTGCTCTCTCTCCACCTGCTAACGCTTTTCCCTTCCTTAAAGTGCCCTGAGCAACAGCCATGAAGAAATGGCCGGGGCATAATTTGAGGCCATACATCTTAGCAGGCAGCCATTTTTGTCATCTTAAGTGGACTTTTGTACGAAAGAAGCGACTCCTCTCTACAGACATGAGGGTTATTTCCTCTCTATTGTTAGGAATGTACCAGTCATGACAAGGGGAGCGTTCCCAGCCTACGCATCCTATTGGTCTACAAAGGATATTTTTCCCTTTTTTGTGGTATCTCTCTCCGTTTAGAGAAGTAATACGCTTCTCCCACCTCTTTCTAGTTAAACGTATGCGTGAGGTAATATATTACCTAATATTGGTGTGATCTGGAATGAAATCAAATGTATATCGATACATATTTATCAAATATTAGATCCACCGCGACGCAAGTTGCCCTTTCATGATTCATAGTGCAGCGCTGGAGCCGAGATCTGACAAGACGTACACAAGATTGTAGTTCAAAGTTGAAATAGATGAAAGCTAGGGGGAAGAGTTCTATCTTTCTTTTTGGGAGCCCTGCAGCAGATAAAACCAGCGGCGTATTGACAGTCAGCTGGCTCGTTATCAGGGTTTTATGTGAAAACTTTAATTTCCTTTTTTCGGGGGTTGGGATGGAGGGGTACTACTGATAAGTGCTTGAGTTTCTGAGATCACTTTAAGATGGAGAAGCTGGGGAGGGAGAGCGCACTCGAGCCGTGGTTAAAACAATTTATTTTTTATTCTGTTTGCAATGAGCACACACGCGCACGTATACGCACATGTAATCACACATGCACGTACACACACACTTTTTAACATGTAGACACACACTCTTGCATAAACACATACATGTATGCGGACGCACACACATCTTAATATATGTTGACGGATATTAAAAGGGATTCATGCACGCCTGAACCCACGCACGCTCACACACACAGGCACATGGATACATACAAGCCATCTAATGGTATGGTTGAACATTCTTATTTAAAGGTCAAAGCACAAAATGATCCATGCGTGTGATGAGAATGCTGTTTAGCGACGCATTTATGTCGACTACACATGTCAAATGTACAGGTTGTCTGTGTATGGTTGTGTGTGCGTTTGCATGTGTGCATGCGCGCGTGCGTTTGTGCGTGCATGCGTGCGAGCTCGCTTTAACAGCTGCTGTCGATTGCCGCAGAGGCCATTATCAGAACATCTTCTCTGCCACAACATGGGGTGTACATGTGTGATGGATAATCCAAAAGGCCTCATTATTTTCACACAATCGCATGCGTTTGTCTCGGCTAAACGTCTGCGACTGTCTGCTTCCTGAAGCGCTCAGAGCAGTGGAGGCGTGTTGTTCCTTCCCTTTCCCCCTCCATGCTTTCATTTAGGGAATATCCACCATGCTAATGCTAGCTGCAGGGATTCAGGTTGTGGTATCTAACCTAAGTCCCTTGGATTTGGCTTTAATTTCCTGCGTATCTCCCTGTCTAGATTGGAGGAGATTTCACAGTGACCCAAATAGATGTTGTGGTGTTTTCAAAATAAAAGCCTGTTATCGAAAACAGGTGGGGAGGGTGTATTTGTAACACGATGTGCATATTAAAGATAATGGAATCATTATCCTTTACATTATCCTCTAAATTAACAGTTTGTGTGGCAGAAAAATGCAATTAGTTTAAAAAAAAATGCTCCCCTTTGCTTTTTGTCTTAAAAAAAACACAGAAAAAAACTTCCCAGCGTCACTTTTCTTTTTCCTCCTGGAATATGCTAATGTCTCCATTTAACAACACTGAATAGAGTAGGCCAAGGGCGCGCACGTGTGTGTGTGTGTGCGTGTGTGTGTGTGTGTGTGTGTGTGTGTGTGTGTGTGTGTGTGTGTGTGTGTGTGTGTGTGTGTGTGTGTGTGTGTGTGTGTGTGTGTGTGTGTGTGTGTGTGTGTGTATCTGGTTCATATTAGGTCCCAGCCCTAATGGCATATGCTTACGGTTGCCGGATTGGTTTGCATGACATCAGTGTGTTTTGTACAGATTAAATCCCCGGGATTTGCTAAACGAATACAGGGAACTGTGGGGCTGTTTTGAATAGCCGGTGAAGGCTGTACTTCTGCTCCGTGCACGTGGCGGGGAGTAAGAGGAGGCTGCCTTCAAATCCACTGATACAATGCAATTTGTTACCAAACCACAAAACATGTCACCACGACCACACTTGACATAATACCACTCTGCTGTGTGTTTGTGTATTCGGAATGTCTGTAAACGATACCATAACACGCGCACACACAGCAGACCGACAGACGCACATACCGGAATCTCTCACACACACACACACAAGCACGCGCACAGTTATGACCTGTGCTAGACTCTCTTCTAGACTTCTCCCTCACTTCCCCCTCTCTCATCTCTCTCCTCTGTCTTGCTCTCTTGTCCTCTCTTGTCCTCTCTTGTCCTCTCTCTCTCTCTCTCTCTCTCTCTCTCTCTCTCTCTCTCTCCCTCTCCCTCTCCCTCTCTCTCTCTCTCTCTCTCTCTCTTTCCCCCCCCTGCTGACTTTGTTCAACCACGTCCTAGCGACGGTTTCCATGGAAACCCTTGCCCAAAAACATTACAGTGTTTAATGTATTTTCAGGGGTAATATGACCGATGGAAGGGAATTTATCAGCCGTGCCTAATGAGTTTTGATTATACCACATGTACAGTAAGACTGATGGTCTTTGAAGAGCTTGACTGCCGGTGACTTCCTTTGAATGAAAGTGATGGGGGAAACTGTAACCATAATCCCACCTCCCACTGGTATGGTATGGTTTGGTTATGGTTGGGTCCCATGTCTGAGAATTTATTGTGGTAAATACTTGCCAATGGGTGTCATCGCTCTCTCTCCCTCTCTCTCGCTCTCTCTCTATCTCAATGTAGAGTTACAAATAAACAGATCTGAATTAGTAAAAAAAAAAGAGAAGACGTCATTGCCAACATATACTCAGAAAAACGCTACACAGAGGAAGCTATACACTCTGAATATTTTATTGTTAAACAATAAACACCCTGATCAAGTTGGTGCAACACCACTTACGGCCACTAGGAGGACAAAACGAGTACCAAGCTACTCATTGAAGTACTCGCAAAAGCTTCCAACTGCGGCAATAAATTCTGTGCAAGGGCACACTCGTACTGTTGAACATCAAGTCATTGGATTTCACTCTTTCATTCTTGCTTTTACCCGTGTCCCTCTCTTCTCTCAACCCTCAAGCCTTCTCTCTCTCCCTCACTTCCCCCTCTCTCATCTCTCTCCTCTCTCTTGCTCTCCCACTGTCTTGCTCTCTCGCTCTCTCTTGTTCTCTCTTGTCTTCCCTCTCCCTCTCTCTCGCTCTCTCTCTTGCTCTCTCTCTCTCTTGCTCTCACTCTCTCGCTCCCACTCTCTTGCTCTCTCGCTCTCTTTTCTTCTCTTGCTCTCTTCTCTATTCTATCTCCTCTTCCTCCCTCTCCTTCTCTCTCGGCAAGGCCTTGGAGACTTCTGCAATTACGTTTGGGGTGGCAAGAAAAAAAAAACTGGTAAAAAAAAACGACGAAGGAGCACTCCAGTGAAATAAATCGGTCCACAACAGCTGCGGTGAAATAGCACTAATTGCCGATTGATTCGAAAAGCAGAGGCAGCCGATAGCTGCAATGCAGGGACGCATCTGCCTCAGTCTCTCCATCATTCCCCTCTCTGATTATATATTGTTCAGGCTGTTTACTCTGCAGAAATGAGTAGTAAATGGTAGGTTAGGGAAGCTAAGGGGGGTGCAGACACCAAATTGGGTCCCTCTTGGAAAAAAAAATGGGGACTATGAAATTAGACGTAATTAACACACCCCTTAGGCAGATGCTCCAGATCCCACGGCGGTTGCGGCGGCAATGCAAATTAGCCATAAAGGTACAAACGCGCCATACAAAAACAGTGATTAAGCTAGCCAACATGTCCAGAGGAAGGCAGCCTCTGTAGAGTTAACGTGAATCATCGGCCTGATTCAACCCTAAACTTTTGTGGGGGTTGAAGTCTGGGTTTTATTTGGTTAAGTTGATGTGAAGTTTGGGCTTAAGGGGTAGGCTCTGTGATTACAGAAGAGGGTGGACCTTCTGTCCTAAGGTATCTTGAAGAGTAAAAAGGGGTTTATTTTATGGTGGAGACATATCTTCACAAAATGTTGTCTTACGTGCAGGCTCTCGTTTTACCCAATAGAGATTCAGCAGGGACAGAGTTGGACCAATCATGAGGTGATTCATTGAAAAACACACTGCTTTATACTATCTGAACAGATGGGATACGAGAAGGACTTCACCATATTGATTTATTTGAAACCAGTTTAAATCATCAGTATTTTGATGCACAGAACTAAACAAAAACTTGTTTTAATTGAATTACACTTACGTGAGATAATCATGAAATTATCTAAATGCTTGGTTATTTAAAAGGTAAAAACGCTTTCTAGTTGCCATAAATAATATGAAAAACTGACCATTAAGATTTTGTCCGTTTTTTCAACAGATTTAGAGAAGAAGAAAAAAGCGATCTAGGTGCTGATTAAACCATGGATGTATGTTTTTACTATACTTCCTTACTTACTATCCTTTCAGCACTGTTCTTTTCACATCCTTTTCAACCAATGACGCCATGGTGCTGCATCAACAGCTCAAGCCCCGGTCTAATGACGACCAAATGAAAGGCAACGTATAGGCCTACTGCAGTTGGTGTGTTTGTGTGTGCATGTGTGGAACAATTAGTTTGACGCAGGACACGGTAGTATTAATCAGTGTGAGGCGCTCATGTACGCTACTACTCACTCTAGGAGGCTCTTCGCCGCGATGCAGCTGTTGTTTGCCTCACCCCAGCACCACCCCCACCCCCCACCCCCCAGCCAACCGCCATGCTGAACAAATATCGCAAGGCAAATAATTTATTTGACTGCTTTCTCAGCAAGTACACTTTGACAACAAGGATGTAGCGCTCGTCCAATTATTTATAATGCGCCATCTTGAGTGCTGCATTATATACATGTATTCTTCTTAGGAGGGGGGAGGTGGCTATCGCTACCTGTCACAATTAGCAAGTCCACGGTTGGCTCCGTTCCAATTAAAACAAACCTGAGAAGGCTCGATAGTGGGCATATTGGCGAAGGCTTAAACATTCGCGGGGACGCTAACAGACAACGTTAATTAGGACTCAAGAGTGTCGGTATTGTCCCTGATTTCAGAGGGAAGAGCGGAGACGGGACTATAAGTTAGACGAGTGTACAGCTTGACCTTCGTTCGTATGCAGGCGCCCGTGTCACGCTCGACGGTTTGCTGTGCGTGTTCTTTTGTGTCTGACTTCACCGCCGAATTAATGGCTTTTGTCGCTTCTACTTCGGGAGCCACTGCGTTAGAGGGTCAGGGTTCATGGCAACGAACCATGGCCCTGCTCACACTTGTAGCAGGTCACAGGTGTTGCTGTGTTCTTCCTCTTTCACGATGTTGTCGTTTTTCTTTCACCTCAGTGGATGGGATGCTGTGGTCGCTCTGTGTTGTGTAGGATTTCTCGCATCTTGTAGGGAGTTGGTTCCCGTCCAAAGGTTTAGATTGTACTGTATTGAGGAGTACTTCATTCAGTTATGTTTCATGGACTCCTCAGGAACTGAGGACTAGTTTTTACCCCCATGCTATGCAACACCGCATTATTAAACGCAGCTGTGCAAGATGTTGGTTATAACGCGGTTTTTGCTTTATTTTTTTCATAATATCACCCGGGAAAAGAAGATCACCCAGATGATTTAGTTTAATTCATGACTCTGACACGGACAGGCCTGAAGTCTTTTGGCCGAAGCCTTGTTTCCCTATTGAAACTTGTCTGCCTATAAACAACGAAGTGATTGGTCTGCGGTGGCTCATCAACGTTCATAGCTCAAAGGCAACAATGCGATGATGGTAAATTACTGTTCATCACCTGCAGCCTCCATCCAAATAACGTTGGTATCGTATTACGTAGGCCTCATAACGGAGTGCACCGGTGGTTTTAGCACTCGGCGGAGATGATTGTCGTTTCACAGCAGGTGGACTACCGTTTGCTGTGAACTCTGTAAATGGAAATCTCAATATAGCAATTTTGTGATTCATGTTGGTATTTTAAAAGGCGGTGGGATGTCCCATTTAAGATAAAACTTGATGTTGCGCTTCCATAATGGTTTCTACTGAGCTTTTCATTCATGAATCACATTATTATCATTATTAATAACATTTTTGGCGTTTTGTGTGCAATGTGTACAGCATTCTGGGAATACAGTTAGACTCATGAACTACTTGCATTTGAGAATAATAAGTTCCAACTAATACTTAACTTATACTTTTATTACTATTTAGGTGTGAAGCAGTGACTTGGCATTCATGTTATTAAGGCCATACATCTCACTGCAAAGGTTTTCCCCGGCCATCTTTAATTCATGTTATGCATGAGTGAATGGCTGCGGACTCAGAGTGTGTCACACCAAACCCATTTAAGCAATCAAATGAAGCACTCGGCCGAAATTGTAACAATTATAATCAGTGCTAGTGTATACTTATATGGGCGTGTCCGTGTGTTGTAGGTGGTGGTGACGGCGAGGGGGGTAAGCAAACAACATCTGACTCATTTTCTTTCCGCATTGAATCGCAAATTCGCATCGGTGTGGATGTTGGGCACGGGGGGGGGGGGAACTCTGTCCCAAACGGCACTCTCTCACAGCGTGTGTGTTGGTGTGTGTGTGTATGTGCACCTGTGTGTGTGTGTGTGTGTGTGGGCCCGTGCACGTGTGTGTGTGTGCGTCCGTGCACCTGTGTGTGTGTGTGTGTGACAAAACGAATGACCCGGTGGGTAGTTACCGATCGCCATAGGAACCCGTTACCCCTTCCCGCCAGTGAGAGGCCCCTGAGCTTGAGGTTGGCCGCGTGGCCTTCCATAGCCCTTCTCCCATTACGTCAGTGGGTCCGCTGGGTCTGTCCCGGGCCAAGTCGGGGGACACTGCGGTGGGGCCCTCCCGCCCCCCTCCCTCCACCTCCTCCTCCTCCTCCCTGCATAAGTACCATGATGTCAGTGTAATCACATTGTTTGTATAGTAACCGCGGCTGTCTGTGAGAACAGTAACCGCTGTGGCCCGGTCCCGTATGGAACTCATGATGTGTGGGAATGAATGATGGCATGCACCGACCTCAACCCCAGTTCCCCCCCCAGCCCCAGCCCCAGCCCCACCCCGTCCTCCACCTCCCCGCCCCACACCTCGCCCTGCCAACGCTGGGCCCCCGGTTGCCACGGCGTCGCTCGCTTGACACCCTCTCCATCAAGCCCGTCGTCGCCTGTGAGCTCATGAGCGAATGTGTCGGCTGGTGTTCGGTTTCCCCCCCCGAGCGGCGGTCGTTTTCAGGCCACCCGTTAACGGCGCGGTTCGCACGCGCGCGGAGAGACCTGGATGTTCATCAGACACTCTTTTATTTATTCTTTTATTCGTTTATTGAAACCCTTTCTCAACCTTTCTACTCTGACAGTTGTGGCCGGACTCATCACAGGGCCAGGAAAGCCGCTGTGCCACTTATGAGCGGAAAAAGACAAACAGTTGTGAGGAGCCTGTTGAGATCGGAACCGCTGTTTCATTATGATGGTTTATCGGCTCGATCACGACTCCCACCGTCCACCTCCGCCACCCTTGGCACCCCACCTCCGCCACCCTTGGCACCCCACCTCCGCCACCCTTGGCACCCCACCTCCCCCAATTCCTTCTCGATGTTAAATGTCCCCTTGACTTTCTCTGGTCGCTGCCACGCACCTAAAACAAACCATTGAAAAAGAATGAGGAGGCAAACCCCACTAGATGCACAGCGTATGAATAAAATAGATGTGAAAGTCGCTGAATGACGGCGACAATAACACGCGTACGTCAAAGGCAAATGAACACTGTTCTACCTATTGGTATCCTCACTGTGGCGCGATCCTACTGGCTTTACTCCGTGAAGCCTTCAGCTTCTGGCGACGGGTGTTGTCTTTGCTTACTCAGCTCTATCTGGAGTTTTTTGTCTCCTCGTTGTTTTGACTTAAGGACCACATGAGATGGACTTCTTTTCTAGCAGGGTGGCTCGTTTCCACACCATTACATTATTCGCTAACAAAGGAGGCCCACAACAAAATCTTGTTTGGAATGGATTTTTCCGTGTTAGGAATGGATTTTTGTAGATTCTGAACTGGTTATTTTTGCTATTATCACGTCTGCACACCAAGGACACAGGCATCTCTCAAAGGAGAGGACTCTATTATGTTGTGCTCTTTCTCAAGGTATTATATTTTCAACGTCTCTTATGAAGGAGTATTCAGAGAGAGGGCGTCTTTTTTTTCGGAGACTGTACTTGTTACAGAGGGCTATACAAATACACTTGACTTAACGTAATGTTTTTAGATATATGTTTTTACACTCTTAACACAGTTCATTCCAAATGGAAGGGTTAAAATAACAGAATTATCTTCTTTATTAACCATTAATAAACATATTGTACAAGACAATATAAAGGATGCACTTATATAAATAATACACTGCATAGATGTACAGTACAGTTCAAATGTGTGTGTGCGTCTGTGTGTGTTTGCTTTATAATTCAATCGTATTCATGAACAAGTATCTGGAAATATACGCTGTGGTAAATATTTCAAAGTGACATTAGTCACTCAATAACCGTTAATAATTGTTATTTCAGATTTTTCCTTTCGAGCATATATTTAAGAAGAAATTGTGGTTTCCCGAGTCGTGTGAGGGTATACTCTACTCATGTTCCAGGGTATTCGATCCAAGGTTTACAAGCAACAGGAAAAACGCTGTTCGTCATTCGCTTTTTCATTTCCAGTGCCACATTGTGTTTTCTCAATATTTGGCCCATATCGTCACTCATAAGAAAAGCTAAACTAACATGGTACAGCCACCTCTTCCATCCATCCTCCACCTTGGTTTCAAGAAACCCTTTCAGTTTGGTGCCTCAGTGCGACCTTAAACCCTGTCCCCCAAAACAGTGGTTTTACTCTGCCAAGTCTCTGTGTGAAAATGTTTATGGCCCTGAAACTTGAGCCCAAGCACCCTATGAGACTCTGTGCGAATCGACGTATGATTCATGGTCACCCGAGTGTGATTACCTTCCTGTTCTTTACGCGCCCGGTGTGCTTTGTTAACCTTGTGTATTCTTAGAGGATAAATCTGCAATATTCTTATGCAAGCAAGTGTGGCCAGAAACCCTGCTCTCCAATCCATTTGTTTGTTTTGTTTATGCGCTCCCCTGCGCATTGTTATGAGTAGAAAGGAATATCCATCCTGGAGTTTGGATGCCTCGGTAATGAGGGTCACGAATCATCCTCAGTCGCAGGGCTAACATAAATTCCCGATAATAAATTCCAATGGTTTTAGATACCGAGACCTGCCTTAATGTCTCCAAAGCATCGCAACTATACACAAGTGTAGATCCCTCTCCTAATTCATGTCGAGTGTTAGCGTTTTCATCTTTTTCAAATTGCTCATCCTTGTCTGGTCTAGCTCCCGATAGCAGCTAAAGATGTCAAAGTTGGCCGAGCCTTTGTGAGCTATAAAAACGCACTAATTGCCGTGTTCATTTTGGACCTAGGAAGGAAAACATGTTTCGCCAGTCTTCCCAACTATCAATCTAACTATCATCTCCATCTCTAGCGTATGGGGAACCATTATTACATATGCCCCATAATTGGGCGTAATTAAAAGGAGCCTAAGTGTTGTAATTAATGTCAGTTGTCAAGCACTCAACGGCCGTGCCGAGGATAATGGCTCCCTGTTGCTTTGGTGGAAAGACCTTTGGATTCTGGAAGAGACTTTTGATTGCAATTTTCTGACCTTTTTGTACACATGAATGATGCAGGTAATCACCACATCATTTCAGTCAACATCGTTTTTCATGTGCTTAGGGCAGACACTCGCACACTAGGCCCGGATAACTTTACCCTGACGCAATATGTGTCTCTCAAAGAGCTATGCGAGTAACCGAACACGGCATTGGGGCTTCAAGGGACAGCACAGCACTTGGTCTTCAGCTGGAACACTGCTTGTTGTGAACGCTCACGATTGGGTGAAATGGTGGCGGAAGTTGCGCGTGCTACTTGTGTTCTGTGAGCATGTCTCTTACTGTCCGTTTGATTTGAGTATTTAGTGAAAAAGTTGCTTTTCCAGATGAGACACAGACATGTTATTCATAAAAAATATAAAGAAAATGATTCATCTTTATTTAATGATTTCTTTATGACTTTAAAATGGATGTCATTATACGGTTAATTGGTTAACGGCCAGAGCGCTTTGCTTTTCCAAGTCTCGGGTCGAATTAACGCTTCAAGAAATCAGAGTAATGTGGAACAATCGAGCGACGCATGCAACGGTTGAGACGTAAAACAGAAGTGAATGCTTGTCATTTTATCAGTTCAACCATCACAGTGACGTCAAGTCCCCAGCATGTCTGTTAAACACCTCCTGGTATTGGACGTGCACATGAAAGAAAAATCCACAAGTGGTTTGAACCGAGATCAAAGGAACCGTTTTCACAGGTCTTTATTTCAATCCATGATTCAGATAATATTACTGATGCATGAACTCCAACACAAATCTAGCAGGGAGGCACATAAAGACAGGGGAATAATATTTATGGATTTATGCGAGTCCGGTCAGAACCACATGAATGGAATCCACAATAGCGTCATTTAGCCTTAAGCTTCGCCAAACTAACTCGCAAGGTTCCTTCTACATGGGTGGTAATTCAATTCGTCCCGCTTACAACCGCTATTTGCAACGGAGATGCATACCCAATCAATACTATTTATTATGTATTCATTAAGTAGACACTGTTGATCCAAGGCGTCTCATTCAGATACACACAGGAATGGGTTGGGATAAGGGAGACCCCAATACCTTTAGTCCAGGAGTCCAGTACCAAGTACCAAGAGGCTGACCGTTGCCAATACACACAAATCCATTCTCTTCTTGGAAGTGTTTTTGTTTCGCATGGCGTCATCTCTTCAACTGAATCTGGGTGTTGTCATCCCTCAGAAAAAAAAATACCACCCATCAGTCATTACTGACTACACTTCCAGAACCTCCAGTGACTGCCTTCCCACCAGTGGGTTTTGCACACACACCCACACACGCACACACACACAAACACACACAGGCACAGACGCACACGAGCACACACAAACACACACACACACACGCCGCACCACCTGCGAGGTTGAGAATGTGGGACTGCGCTCCTGTTGTTCCTCCAACCGTTAAATTTACATGAGAGAAAGAGAGAGCTGCAGTGTTTTTCATTCTTCCCTTCTTCTTCTCTCCCCCGCCCCCAAATGGTACCACATGGGAATCATTTCCTCTGAACATTTACAATACTCCCGAGCATTTCGGGGCTTCCAGCACAAAAGCAGATGTATGTCTCCCCCAGTCACATGTCTTTTCTCTAACCTTCTCTGCACCTCCACAGCCCTCCCCCCTCCGAGCCGCCCCCCCCAGCACACACACACACAGACACACACACACACACACAGACACACAGACACACACACACACACACACACACACACACACACACACACACACACACACACACACACACACACACACATACTTCCACGCCAGCCTCCAGCTCACCCTCCTCTAGGCAAAGCATGATTACCTGAATTTAATGAGATTTTTTAATGTGATTCTTTTTCTATTTTCTCCCCTCTTGTGCGATCCTCAGGAGACGATCCACCACTCTTGAACGTAAACAGTGTAGTTCATTTTACTGGAGAGGGGGGCATGTTTCCCCTCACGTTCTTCTCCCTAAATCCGGTCCATTGTCCCCCATGTTTGTTTTTTTCATCGGCTTCCCGAGCAGGTGTTTTTCTGTGAGTGGAGGACCAGAGTGATGTCAGTAGTGTGTCTCTTCCTTGGGCTCTCTTCAACTTTGAAACGTTGCGCAACGTAAAATGCATTTCCTTTCTTTGGCAGCTTATGATGTCTGCGGATGGACTTGCATGAACGCACGTTCACACACATCCAGACACACACACACACACACACACCGTACATATACAAATACGAGGCATTCGTATGCAACAAATTAAGATAATTTGCGCTGTCGCTGTCAAAGGGAGAATTTCGTAGCAGGCGATGTTTTATCCGTTAAGTTTCATGCACCATATGTTGTTATCGTAATGAGTTGTCATTTTATTTCCGTGATGTCTTAAGTTAGAAAGCATCTTTCCTGGAAAAATGCCAGTCCTCAAATAGAATAACTAATTAGGGGTGCAATTATGACAGAATTCAATATTGAATAATTTTGTCATCAACAGCCTACGTATATATCAAACCTAGCCACATCGGAAGACATCCGGCCAATATACCAGTGCATCTCTAGAACTAATAACGATATAACTCACCTTTCTCAGGCTGATGCATGCATCATACGGGGATGATATTTGTTTAAATGAATTTCAGATTTGTGGTGTGTTCAGGACCTTTAAAGCTTTTTATCAATATTGCCTTTTCAGTTGAGTGGGTCGTCAGCCTAAAACATGTGTTGTGAGTTTTAGCCTCCTGATTCACACAGGTCTGCTTCGTAATGCAATCCAATGCAATATTTGCCTCCTAAGTCATCTTTGTGGCAAGCCTTGATATGCACTGCTTGCTACCATGCTTTTATTTTGTATTCAACCTTTATTCAACCAGTTAAAGTCTCGCACAAATTCAAAACCTGATTTTCAAGAGAGACATGGCCAAAAACGCAGCATCAAATACCATGCAACAAGGTTACAGCAAACACCAAAAAGGAAAGGAAACTTCAATACCAAATCATCTCTTAACCTTCTGCTGAATAAATGAAAATGAAGGTACAAAGGCATTAACCAACACTCTTGAGCTCCATACCCTTCAGGGTTGATACGAATTGATGAAATGTTAATGCTAATGGACTAGTGGCTATGACACGATGCACACAGTTGAGCTAAAACCTTTCCCAAGCTTATTGATCACCCGAAGATCAGACAACTAATGGAGTTGAAAATGTAGGGAATGTGCAGCCCTACATGCTACAGTACTTTATTCTGTATATGAAAAGACTAAAAAAACGTATTTATTCATTATTATTCAAGGGCTTTTTCATGTATTTTTGCTGTCAGGTAAGCTGTCTGATGGACTGTAATCTAGTAGTGACACCGTATAATTATTCACTTTTTTTTTTAAGTTGCAAGGAAGAATGTTTAATCACCCAAGTTAATATAGGCCTTTACACTTATATCTGCCCTTCATATAAACGTGTTCCAACACAAAAAATACATAGATTCACAGTATCCGGTCACACAGACCTGTGGACCTGTTGAACAAACACAGGATACTTAAAATAAAATGGTCCCTCGTTTGTCTGACTGGGAACTTTAGACCCCTGGTGGCTCTATATATGGTGTTCTGGTCTCCATTCTTCGACGGTTGGGTCATGGCTCGCTCCAGAGCTTCAGTCCTCAACTGAAAATAACCGTGGGAGTTGACAGGCCGACAGCACATGATGCACGTGCTGTATGGGCCCTGGAGTTGTACGGCAACGATGACTTGATCTGGCAAAATGTCAGTTTTTCCCGCTATGAAATTGGCCTTCGTTTCCCCGAGACCTTTTCTGGGTCCCGAGAACGGGCGGCAGCTGTTTCTCAGGCTTTTTCTTTTTCCCTTTTCTTTCCTTTTTGTTTTTGTTAAAAAAATTTGCACTGGGAGCCTGATGGCGACCATATGTTTCGGTGAGCCGTAGTTGTAGCAGTAAGAGAGGACTTGTAGGAGATTTACTTTCCTTTGTGATCGCTCATCAGTCAACTCACCTCGGTCGAGATGAGGAACGTGCTAACGCGAGGAGAAATACCGTACATCATGTAAGCTAGACACGCCACACACACGACCCAAAATCAACACGCGGCCATCGTTTCTTTTTAAATAGCCTCTGGGTGTCGAGTCATCGCTGAGTCATACGTTTCTATACATGGTTTTGGTATAGGGTTTCTAATCAACGGATGCTAAAGGCTGGAAGGGTTAAGTAATAATTTCGTATAGCACTTCCCACCGGCTGTTTAAGATGTATTACGTTCAGGGGTGGGAGGGGGGGAGGGAAAGGGTGGGAGATATGATATTTTGACATGTCTGGCAGATGTGGATCCGCCACGGATGGTGGATCCATGAGCTGTCTGCCCCGGTGAATGTAGTCATTAGGAAACTGTGGTCATCCACTGGTGTTTTTTTTATTTTCTCTCCCCGCCGTCTGGGGGGAAAACAAATTGCAGCCAAGACAGCTGAAGGAGACACGCTGGAGGAGGTGGAGGTGAAGGAGGGGGGAGGGAGGGGGGGAGGGAGGGGAGAGAGGGGAGGGGAGGACGAGGGACAGGAGAACAGTTTGAGTTGCTGAGGGACTGACGAGAGTGCCCATTAAAGTCACTGGTGCATGGGAGAGGGTCATCATGGCAGTGTGTGTGTGTGAGAGTGTGTGTGTGTGTGAGAGAGTGTGTGAGTGTGTGTGTGTGTGTGTGTGTGTGGATCAGATAATGACACTCAGGAGTGAGCTGTGCATCCTGGCATTGATCTGCCACGACGCATACTCCTCTCACTGTGGGAAATAATGCCCTGGAACACAGGGATGCATCACTCTGAATTTCCGTAGTCATACGGAGAACCAAAATAAATATATCTTAATATCTTGAGGGCCGCCTGAAATGGAATGAGACAATGAAAATGCGTTCGCAGAAGTAAGACGGTGGGAGTTTGGGAGGTATCGGAAAGTTTTTTGCTGTGTTTTGTACGGAAAGTCGTAGGGTACACAGGCTGAGGTGACAAGGATGGTGACGGTAGCTGGGCACGGCTTTGACACACCGCAGACAGGATGAATCTCTCTCGCCACTCTCTGAAGCTGGGAGGAGAGAGCGGTAAATGAACTGAGGAAGACACCATTTGATATTCTCTCTACTTCTCTCTCTCTCTCTCTCTCTCTCTCTCTCTATCGCTGTCGCTCACTCTCTGCTCCGCTCACCTCTATTCTATCCCCTAGCCATAGAACCATCATGTGCGTGCAGACGCAAACGCACATGCAAACACACAGCGGCCATTGGTTGAGATAATTTTTTTCCCTTTTATTTAATAACCTATAGAGCTCATTACACAATGTTGCAACAATAATAATATTGAGGTTGCAAGTAGAAATCCCGAAAAAAATATGCAAAATGGAGGGCTATGAGCTTCCTCTGCTCTGCCTGTGAGGAGGAGGAGGAGGATGAGGAAGAGGAGGAGGAGGAGGAGGGATGGTGGTGTCTCTGCCCTAGAGAATTTCCGGGAGCTGTCACCGTGTCTGCGAGACAGCAGAGTTTATCTGTAGGCTGCCAGCGGAATTAATACAGATAAGCTAAAAATATGACAAAAGTTTCAAAGTATGGAGTCTGGGAAAGAGATCGTTCCCTGGTACTAAACAGCACCAGTAAAGAGGAAGGCCCGGTGTATTTATATCAATTCCACCTGTCCATCAAACTACAATAGTGCCCTAAGTATTGAGATTTTTTCTTCTTTAAGATATATTAAACATAAAACAGTAGGAAATTGTCTCATAAAACTAGGCGCGTGACCCATGTTGCCAAGTGAAGTATTGGGCACAGAACGTTTTTGTCCTCTTAATTTTAACTGCCTGGGATTCAAGGGTTTATTGCCTGGGATAAAAAAGCTGACAAGTTTATGTGCATTGACCTCCGTCTTTGAAAACGGGGAGCAAAGTTTTATCCTCATAATACTTTTAGCCTTGGCCTAATTTCTGGATTCACGGTTCTCGCGAATCACATAACATTCAGTGATCCTATCTCTGAAGATGTGAGAGAACAGATGTATTAAAATATGAATCCTCACCTCTCACCAGTGATCTCACCAGTCTGACCTGTTCTATTTACCTGAATAAGTAGTATAATATTTCATTATGGCTTTTCCATTAAGGTTCTCTACTATTTTTTATGTTGAGAGTAATGTTGAACTTCATTCAACCCACTCCTCCTCCACCTAAGCCCTTTGAGACTGTACCTGTGATTAAGTGCTATACAAATACAATTTTATTTAATCTTATTGAGCCACATGCCGCCTGTCTGTAGAGACCGATCCTCTGTAGATTCCCTCAGTAACGTAGGTTCTTCCTGCACAACTCTTGTTGTTTGGATTGTTACTCTCTGGGTCTCATTCAGAGTCGGAGACAGAAGGCCGTCGAGGCAGCGGAGGTGGTCAAGCTGGTCTACCACGGTGTCTGCTTGCGGTGTCATGGTAGGCAGGAGGGGGTTGGGTGGAGGCTGTTATTGGCCCGGGATGTTCTTGATGTTAAGAGCTTGGCCCCGCGCACCGAATGCCACGGCAACCGGGGTCTCATGCAGAGTGCTCCGGTGGCGCGCCATCAAGTATTTATCTAAAGTGGGGGATAGACCACTATTTAGCGAAAGTGGCAGCTAATGGATGACGAGACCTGAGAGGTGGTTCATAAGCTCCCAGGTCCTCCGGAGGGGACGCAGTCAGCAGATACGTGATTAGATTGACTTTGATGTCACCACGACCTCCGTCGCCATGGTAACTGTCCCATAAATATGTATGGTCGCCAACCTCTTGGCACGGCCGAACTGTTCAGAGATGCAGTGGAATTGCAGATAAAATAATAAATCATGCCCGGAATAATGTCAAATGACTTGTAGCAATGAGTGCCTGATTGTGTCTGTCGGATTCGGCCAAAGTTTGATATTGCGTATCCGAGTTGGAACTCTTCAGGCGTAAGTTATTAAACTGGCTTTCTGCTGTTTCCACATTCAGCGCTCTAATAATACATCATGCATCTGTTACTGAATACTTTTAAAGACAGGCTAATATCCTAGCTTAAGTAAACCAACTGCTACATCTGCACCCTTCTCTCGTTTCCATTTTTCCCTAAGCGAAGAAGGCATCTCTTAACCCATATTACGTATCAATGCATCTCCCAGTGCTTAGTTGGTGGGTTTGGTGTGGAGGAAAAACTGTAGGGGGGAAAATCTATATAATCAAATCCTATTAAAGCGCAATAAACAAGAAGACACTAATCCGTCCCACGCACACTTCTGCCAACCCGGAGACGGGCTTCCTCTAAGACACTGGCTATGCCCGGGCTGAGCGGTATTTAGTGGCACACCTACTCGTCCTGACTCAACGGCATAAATTAACTGTAATTTTCGTTTTAAGTGACTGCAGAGTGGGCTTGTGCTTGGCTTTTAAGACGGCCTGATGTCACGATCGTAAGGTAGAACCTGGCAGTACAGAGAGCGAGACCCACCTTACCTTTAAGATACACAAACCTTTATCGACGCGTTCGATTGTGGCATAATACAAAAAAAAAAATGGTGTCCTTTTAGAACAACCGACAAATGTAATGCCCCAAGGGCTCCCTTTGGAAAGAGATTTTAATATCTCAATGGGACTTCGCCGGGTGAAATAACAGATAAATAAAAATAAAAACACGAAACAATGGATTCTACCCAAGTGTCTTAGCACTGGCATGATGATTGTAGTCTATTTATACTCGGTTAACATTGAGTCTCTTAATGCTGACAATTAATTTTATTCATCCCCTAATCCCCTAAAAATGAAATTGGTGTTTGTTAAGATTACGTGATGGTGTTTGGGACAATAGCTTTTGGGAGGTGGTTTTCAGTTCATAAAGGACTTACAGACTTGATCTCAAAATGTGTGTGGGATAGCTGCTAGTTTGTCCCTCTCCACCACAGCTTGTTTTGCCGCTCAATAGGTGCACCAAAAAGTGAAGGGAAACAGACTCCCTTCTTGCCACTCTCTCTGTGAGGATTATGCCCTAAGGCAGCTATTTCCATTATACTGTTGGATGTGTTTTTCCTTCTTAAAATCCCTGGTAAAAACACCTGGGCTTCTAGTGCGGTCTCATCGGGACAAGGCTGTGGGTAAACTCTGAGGTTCAAGGTGGTAATTTTAGTCTCGATGGAAGGTATATGGCCCCTAGATAAGCCTAGGAGTGGATACGCTCTTACTCCTCCTGGTAATATGTGAACTTGATGAGATTACATCCTCAAAGTGAGGGTATATTTTGGATGTCTTAGCAGAAGTAGTATAGGACAATGATTGAATAATATTGCCATAATAATGGCATTTAACTGATTGGAGCTCAAATAGATAATATTTATATATATATATATTTTTTTTTCAATGCATAGTTATATATACCTTGTGTTTTGTTTCCTTCATATAAGTAATGACTGTTTTGAATTGTGAGCTCTTGATGTGATGTGAATTATGCAACCTGTGATATGGTCTGCTGTCTAAAAATGTAATGCACACTCAAACAGGCACACACACACAAGCAGGGTCGCACGCACAGACAGGTACACACTCAAACACGCACACATAAGGTCCACGATGATAGCTAACATTTCCCACCTTAAAGGGGAGATTAGGTCTTGTGCATCCCCCAGTATTCTCAAACCGGCACTTCAATCATTGCTAATCCTCCTACCTCCCTCTTTCTTTCTCTCTCTCTCTCTCTCCCCCTCTCTCGCTCTCTGTCCTTCTCTCTATCTTTCTCTCCCTCTCTCTCCCTCTCTCTTTCTCTCCCTCTCTCTTTCCCTCTCTCTCTTTCTCTCCCTCTCTCTCGCTCTCTGTCATTCTCTCTATCTTTCTCTCCCTCTCTCTGTCTCTCTCTCTTTCTCTACCTCTCTCCTTCTCTCAGGCTCTCCCCATTCCTCCATCCCCCCTTCTTACTCTCCTCCCCTTCTCTCTCTCTCGCCCTCTCTCTTTCTCACCCTCCCTCTATGTCTCTCTCACGCTTTAGATCTCTCGCCCTTTTTCTCTCTCAATCTCTGCCTCTCACTCTCTCTTCCTCTCTCCCTCTCTCTCTTTCTCTCTCGCTCTCTAAAAAAAAACTAAACGGCAGAAGTGCCAGAGGGGGATTTGGGGGGGCTTGATTATGGATCCTAGAACAGTTGCTGCTAAGACCCGCACTACCGCTGCCCTCTATCAGAATCACACCGGGATTGAACCCTCTCTAACCCTCACCTTAACTGTCTGTAACAACTCGCCATCATCCCCCTGCAGTACCCCTGCGCCACCTAATGGGGGGGTGCACCTCTCACTTTGAGAAACACGTGTAGGGAAGGAATGGGGGTATAAAGTGTTGCAGAGCAGTGTGGGTTGGTTCTAATTGTCGTATCAACGTGTTATCTACCCAAGCTGTAACTTGACGACAGCGATGACAACGATATCGTGTCCTTTCTTCCGTGACGAGTCGAAAGACGGAACTTTACGGAGAGAGCTCCATCAGCTCTGTGATTGGACGACGGAGTGTGTCGGAGGTGCCATCGATTCCCTTCTGTTTTTAGGGCCACAATGGCTGCTGGTTAGGCCCGTCGACTACAAACTCCACGTTTCTGAAATGGGTTGTTTGTCGAAGTAGTCATAACTGGTTATGGTTCATTTACTCGCAGCGTGTCGACGTCACTGTAAAACAAATGGTGCATCTCGTTCGGCTTCAAATATGCCATTCGATAAAAATAAATTACCCTTTTTGTTGTGTATTTCTTGGGTTTGAAACCAAATAGCCATTTGTTTGTTCTTGCCCTGCAGAAGCGCCAAAGCATGTACGTACGCTTAAACTTTAAGCATTCAAATGTAAGTACCTTTTGAGGTTAGAGTTCTTTTATTTTTTATTGTAGTATCTTATGTATGTATGTAGTGTTGGATACTTTTTACACTTTATTTTATTATTGCACTAACAAGTTAGTTTGCCATATGGGATGAAATAAAGTTCTTATCTTATCTCTTAGATAAGATTGACTGTAGTCCCAGACGCTAACGCAACAATGCAACAATGTGTGGGTGTTTGTGCGTCTGTGTGCGTGTGTGTGTGTGCGTCTGTGTTTGAGTGACAAGGACTGCTGACATAATCAGGTAGAGGTGAGAGTCCAAGGTCCCGACACAGAACAAGAGAGGGAATGTTAAGTGTTTCGAGGAGATGCAGTCGTTTGTCAGCATGGTGGACATGATAGAAAAACATCTAGGAACACCTGGGTGGCAATATAAAGCCTATGTTGCTTTACAGCTTGTTTACTGTGAAACTACAGTTTGTTTGATTACATTGCTCTTTTTTCCAATTAAACACCCAGTTTGTGCATCTTGCTCAAAGGTGCCTACCGAGGGTAGTCTGTGGACCTTGTAGTTTTAAACCCAGAACCTATTCGCCTTGGAGTCCACCTCACTGACCAGCGTCTTATCAGGTGCTAGAAAAGTAGATTAGCATGAAAATATTGATTATAGCAGTCACTAATAGAGCATGTGGGGCAGAAAGAGTGTTCGCTAGGGGCAGAAACAGAACATGACCAACGTTTCCAAACCTCTTGACGACCGGCCACACACCTTAACCCAGGCTCCCGGGACACCGCCGTCCAACCGCTCCATGTTCCTATTGATTGGTGAAGCGGTACGCCGAGCCGGCTCCTCCACCGTGTGTGACCTTTAAGGGAACACTAAGAAGGTGAGAAAATACTACTCCCAACAAACATAGCGCTTTGTCTCACACCATCGAAAAGCCCCGAACGGGAACTCGAAAGGGAGGTGAAAGGTCAATTACGTAGGGGGGGGGGGGGGAGGGGGGGGGCCTGCGTGGCATTTTTTTTTTTCCCCGAAGCTAGCCGGTCAGCCGGCTGGTCCCGAACGACCGCCGCACACCACCTCACTGGTGGTGACACACCGTTCAACCGCCTCCTACACCTCTCCTCCTTTCCAGACAATTTTTTTCTTCGCTCCCTCTCTTTCCCTCTCTCCCTCATTCTCTCGCTCTCTCTCTCGCTCTCTCCTTCTTCCTCCCTCTCTCTCTCCCTCTCTATCTCTCCCGCTCCCTCTCTTTCTCTCCTTCTCCCTCTCTTTCTCTCCTCTCTCTCTCTCTCTCCCTCTCTTTCTCTCCTTCTCCCTCTCTTTCTCTCCTCTCGCTCTCCCGCTCTCTTTCTCTCCTTCTCCCTCTCTTTCTCTCCTCTCTCTCTCTCTCCCTCTCTTTCTCTCCTTCTCCCTCTCTTTCTCTCCTCTCGCTCTCCCGCTCTCTTTCTCTCCTCTCGCTCTCTCGCTCTCTCGCTCTCTTTCTCTCCTTCTCCCTCTTTCTCTCCTCTCGCTCTCTCCCTCTCTCCCTCTCTTTCTCTCCTCTCGCTCTCTACCTCTCTCTCTCTCTCTCTCTCTCCTTCTCTCTCTCTCTCTCTCTCTCTCTAATATTTTGCTGCTGTTGGTGGAGTCGCCGCCCCTGAGGCGTCACATTAGGACATCAAAGCCAGCGGTGGGAATACCGTAGTTAATCTCAGCTAGTTAAATGTTCTTGTATGGCCCCGAGCAATGGCACTCAGCTGCCTCTACCTCCTCCTCCTCCGCCTACCGCTACTCCTCCACCTCCTCCTCTGCTGTAGTTCTCTCTCTCTTTCCTGGGAATCCAACAGCAGCCAACTATCATTGTTTCAGATAAAGGTAAAATCCTGGCTCATGGGGAATTTAAATCCCTTGTGACGCTAACATGTCTTCCTCCACGTGAGCTGTTGTCTGTTGGTGTTTGTCTATGTATGCACGTTGCACTTTAATACAGAAAGTAATGGTTAGGGAAGATTATTTGATATGTTTAGCCTCTCATAGTCTATTTTTTATGATGTTTAATGTTTTGTTTTATGTGGATATATGTTCTGTCCTCAGGGACCATGATGGAAATAACTGCTTGCACTTTGTCATGTTTTTCTTATATCCCTTGTAAATGTCTCTTATTCCAAATAAATCTAATCAAAGTCAATCTTCAGACCTATGATAACGGAGGGTTAAACGAGCCAATGGAATGGCTCAGTTTTAAGGCCAGCAACCTCGGGCGGATTTTAGGAATGCTAGGCTAATTTCTGTATCTTTCTTGATTTTCATTCGGTGGCCGTCTTCTTAATGGATATGTTTGTTACTGTACTACCTATACTGGGAAACATGGTGTGCCAATGAAAACACATTAAATGGAAAGTCATTTTCAACCAATATCCATAGCAATTTACGTCATAATTAATAAATTGGCCCTCCCCTCTTCCAAGCTGTGACCCATTCCCTCTCTCCATCCACTATCCATCCAACCAGCTCACTATGTTATTCCCCCTCACGTGTCTCCCCAGAATGGGGGGATCAAACGCCCCACCCTGCCCTCATCACCTGCCCACACTCAATAATTCAATACATTTATTTTACGAGGTGGGGAGTCAACCTCGGAGCGGATGGGCTCAGAGGGGCCGGTCGGACTGTGGGTGGTAGCCGCAGTTTTATATAAAAAATAAAGTATGACACAAGAATAGCTGGGTCAGTTGCCCCCCCCTCCCTTCCCAGTTCAGTGTACTTAAGTCCTGACTGCACTACAAACTCTTGGCCCACAGAAAGAAAGCTAAGTCATGGAAGCACATGCTTAGGAAACAGACAGTGGGGCTGGGGTTGGTGTCCCCCTTAGGTGCTTCCACCCGGAAAGCATGTCGAAGGCTGCAGGGTACCGGAGACACAAGTGTCTTCCCCTGCATGCATTCTGCTGGGTGTATGATGGTGTATTGGGGGGGGGGGGAAGCATCTGCCACCAACTGTGTTGTAAAGGGAGCGTTGTCTTCTGTGTGTCCCAGGGAAGGCCCCGGTACAGCCTCCCGCCGGTACAGACACAAACGGGAGCCTCAGCGCGTGACACAGAAGAGAATCATTTGAAACAAATGCGTTTTGAGTGTTGGACTCACACCGAGCAAAACGCTGGGAAGGACCTGAAAGGTTTCTCACGAATGGATTATTTAGAAAACAGCGCTGATTGTACCATGGGTGACTCCCTACACAGATTCAAACAACACCATCACACTCACCGCAGGTTTATGTTGGTGATGTTCTGTTGGAAAGAAAATTACATTTCTGGGATCATAAAGAAATGCCTATTTATTGACGATGAGGTAACACATGATGAGTATTTGCTATTATCCGTCAAGATTTTGTGAAGTGCATTTGTCTGTGGACGTCCATGTGTGTGTCTGGACGTCCATGTGTGTGTGTGGACGTGCATGCTCACTTTGTCTCTGGAGGCCAAAGTACTGGACGAACGACATCATGACAAACATGACGTGAGACTTTCACAAAGCGTAGGGACGCCTGTTAAAAACATCAGTTACCATAGGGTTCAGAACGATCGTCTCGACACATAATTGGAGTATAATACAAAAGTACACATGGATATAATTAGAATTTGACTGCGGTAACATCTGGACGGTAGGTACTTACACACGTTTACATTTAGTAATTTGTGTGTGTGTGTGTGTGTGTGTGTGTGTGTGTGTGTGTGTGTGTGTGTGTGTGTGTCATCACAATGGAGTTCAAGAGATTATAACCTGAGTGAGATGAGCACGACAATAAACATGAGCAATAACGGCAAGAGAAAGAAGATAAAACCCTTAAGCCATCAGCCTCTCGAGCAGGGAGGGAGTCTGGTGCAGTCTGCGCGGACATTGAAAAGCCCCCCTCTCACGAAAGTGCTGAGGCATCCTGTTTCCGCCATAATGGGTTTGTTTGGTCCCCAAACCACTCACCACCACCACCACCACCACCACCCACCTCTCCAGCCCCGGTCTCCATGGAATATCAGTGAGGGCTTAGCTCCATTCACGTTCTGCTAGCCTGGCCATTTATTTTGATTGGGAGAATGAAGTCGTCCCATAGAGATGTGGGCTGTACCATAAATGACACGCCGTCCTCCAAGTGGGGGGGGGGGGGATAAGAAGGTGTGGGGCCCCTGCTTGGGCCTCAGGAGCCGTGGACCAGTTACCTGCCTATGAGCAATGTGTGACGCCGCGTGATGAAATAGCGATTCAAGCGCCGGTTTTACGGTGTGCGTTTTATAGGTTAATACAAAACGTATATGTTGCGTATTGTATTTACTCTGTCTTGGTTGGCTACTCGTTCTGCTTTGTTTCTGATGTTTTTTTCTTAGGGGTGCGTGGGTAACAGGATAATTGGTGTGTGTTGAGTTGTTCAAATATACTCAGATTTATAGTTTTAATCACACCTTTTTCGGGTGTGTAGCACGACTTTTAAAGGCCACAGTTTGAGGCTGTGGTGTAATTGTAGATCATGAACCTAAGAATCTCTTGCCTTTCAACAGCCCTGTAATAATAAACATAAGGCTTGTGCCAACTAAATCGTAGGTGAATGACCTTTATCTTTGTGATTATTATGTCTGAGCAGCGACTATTAAATGGCTTCTGGAGGAGCAAGGTGAACCATCCAATAAATAAAAAATATATATCCCCTGGCAAAAATAATATGCTTTTGTTGCAGATATTTCAAGGTTAAATGCTTAATCTACTTTTTCACCCTGTAAACTCATTATTAGCTTGTTATTTAGTGATATTTACTGATGTTCACTCCCAAGATCGAAACCTACAGTCTACGGAGAGGAACACGTCACGTTTTCCTCATACAGGTCAGCAGGGCAGCTGTGATCTGTCACTTTTGCACACATCTGACGGTTCATAATTCCGTGTTTTATTTCATACTCCCTAATTCTGTCTTTTATTCAGCAAAATGTTCACACATTGTCCCCCCACCCGTCCAACTCATATCCTTCTTTTACCGCATTTTTTCCTCTTTCACCACTTGCGTCTCGCTTGCAGTCCCTTTTCTGGAGGTGGAGGTGTGAGTCCACCTCTGATTGGGGACGTTGGGGGTATGGGAGGGAGGAAGACGGGGAGAGGAGGGGAAACAGATGGTTGTCCTCGAGAGGTTGCGGCGGGAGGGGGATATTGGCAAGATGCTGAGCTGGAGAAATTAACCTTCGGAGGCTCTTTGCACTGCGGCAACTGTTGGCTCATTCTGTCTGTCGGTCAATCTCTCTCTCTCTCTCTCTCTCTCTCTCTCTCTCTCTCTCTCTCTCTATCTCTCCTTCTCATTCTCTCTCTCCTTCTCATTCTGTCAGACTCTCTCTCTCTCTCCTTCTCATTCTGTCAGTCTCTCTCTCTCACTCTCTCCTTCTCATTCTGTCAGTCTCTCTCTCTCTCTCTCTCTCTCCCTCCCTCCCTCCCTCTCATTCTGTCAGTCTCTCTCTCTCACTCTCTCCTTCTCATTCTGTCAGTCTCTCTCTCTCTCTCTCTCTCCCTCCCTCCCTCCCTCTCATTCTGTCAGACTCTCTCTCTCTCCTTCTCATTCTGTCAGTCTCTCTCTCTCACTCTCCTTCTCATTCTGTCAGACTCTCTCTCTCCTTCTCATTCTGTCAGTCTCTCTCTCACTCTCTCCTTCTCATTCTGTCAGTCTCTCTCTCTCTCCCTCCCTCCCTCCCTCCCTCTCATTCTGTCAGACTCTCTCTTTCTCTCTCCATCTCTCTCTCGCTCTGTTGAATCCCCGCGAGGCACCACATCCCTTCATCCAGCTCATTGTATTCATAAATCATTTCAGCTCCCTATCTCCCTTTTTCTTATTTTTTTCACCTTCTGCTTGCCATAGTTGTTGTGTCATTTAAAATAACCTTCTCCCTTCACCTGGATGGTGGGTTCTCATTTAAGTATAGGGGGGGGGGGGGTTGTTTGTCAGTGCGAGTGTGGAACCAGCTTATTTAAAGAAAATTAAATAAGCAGAAAGACTCAATAAAATAAAGGGAAAACAAAAAACAGATCGATCGACCATGACTCAATTTATTTGGTCCAATCTAAAGACGGGGGGGGGGTTACCCACGGTTACCCACCGTCACCGGGACTCTCGGAGGGAAAGCCCCCTTATGTAAGATGCAGGACGTACCGGAGTCCCCTCTTCTGGCCTTTGCATCTGACTGAAGCCAAAGGCAGAAATTTGAAGGACCCACCCCCTTTCAAACCAGACAGCAAGCAGAATGCTGGGGGTCTGGATGCTTTCAGGTTGGAATTCCCTCTTAACCTCAGGCCGCAGATACAGAGCCCCTACAGTAAGGACACACAGAGCCCTGTCAAGTTTTGTCCCGGCATCCATAAGACTCTTTAATGGTTTAACCCCTCCTTGAACTGTATCCTCTTGTTTTAATACCTGGAATCTTTTTAAATTATTTATTTATTCATCCTCCACTATGGAGGTAATAATACTATTTATTTATTAGGCTTAGGCAAGGATTTTTATTTTTAGTTAGTTAGTTAGTTAAGGATTTTTATTTTTATTTTCTGCAGGGCTGATGGTGTATGTTTGCGCGTGTGTGCGTGTTTATTTATTTTTTGTTGTTGTGAGGGCTGTGATTGGTCGGCTTACTAAAACCCGACGCAGAACCATAAAGGCTCGGGACTGCGTCGAAGCGTCTGCATGGCCTTTGCGTTTCGGGAATGTGGGACCATAATCAGCCCATAAGGGTGGGATGAACCCCAGCCCCACTGTCTGTCTCCTCTGCCATGTGGTGAAATTACCTCGCTTTCTTTCTGTGGGCCATTAGCTTGTAGTGCAGGACTTTAGTACAATGGACTGGGCTGCGGTGGGGGGGGGTCATGAAGTAGGCTTGGATTTGTTTAGCTTATTTGCTCTCACAAGTTAATCTCAAGTGTACTACAAACCAGTCAGGTGTTACAGTGAATGGGTGACTAGGTGGTAGAGCTGTTACCTATCTGTTCTGGAGACATGGGTTCGATTCCGGCCTAGGCAGGTTTTGTGGGAATGAATGGATGGTGAATGGATGAGTGCGAGTAACTGTATGTGTGAATTGATTACTATGAATGACTTAATTCACAATAATCAATTAGCACAAACAGTGATTCGGAATGAATGGGTGAGTGGGAATGACTGTCTGGGAGAATGGATGGCTGGGAGTGAGTGCACTCATTCGAATGGTTCCCTTCACGAGACAGTTGTTCCCACGAACTGCCCATGGCAGGAAACAAACCCATGTCCCCAGAACAGATAGGAAACAGCTCCACCACCGAGGCACCTCTTGTTTGGTAAAAGTGTAAAAAAAAACGACAAATATTTTTTTTCTGCCCCAATCCCACCCACTGTCCTTTTTATCGGTCGTCATGAAAAAAAACATAAGGGGTAACACTGTTGTTTTTTATCGGTCGTCATGGAAATAAACATAAGGGGTAACACTGTCGTTTTTTATCGGTCGTCATTGAAAAACACTGTGGTTTTTTATCGGTCATCATGGAAAAAAACATAAGGGGTAACACTGGTTTTTTATCGGTCGTCATGGAAAAAAACATAAGGGGTAACACTGTCGTTTTTTATCGGTCGTCATTGAAAAAAACATAAGGGGTAACACTGGTTTTTTATCGGTCATCATGGAAAAAAACATAAGGGGTAACACTGTCGTTTTTCATTTGTTGTCATAAAAAAAACAAAAGGGGTAACACTGTTGTTTTTTAATCGGCCGTCATGAAAAAGACATAATGGCTAATAATACTGTTGTTTTTTATCGGTCGTCATGGAAAAAAACATAAGGGGTAACACTGTTGTTTTTTATCGGTCGTCATGGAAAAAAACATAAGGGGTAACACTGTTGTTTTTTATCGGTCGTCATGGAAAAAAACATAAGGGGTAACACTGTTGTTTTTTATCGGTCGTCATGGAAAAAAACATAAGGGGTAACACTGTTGTTTTTTATCGGTCGTCATGGAAAAAAACATAAGGGGTAACACTGTTGTTTTTTATCGGTCGTC